>NW_007251420.1:575345-597114 GCF_000164805.1 Carlito syrichta | reverse complement strand
CCAGCAGGTAAAGGCTGCAGTGGCCGGGAGCGGCCACCGCACTCCAGTCTGGGTGACAGAATGAGACTCCAACTCAAAAAAAAAAAGACATCATGGATAGTAATGTGAGTAAATGTAAGATGGTATTTGCATAAACATAAAAAAATTCAGGTCGGGCTTGGTGGCTCAGCCTGTAACCCCAGCACTTTGGGAGGCCGAGGCAAGTGGATTGCTTGAGCCCACAGGTTTGAGACCCACCCAGGCAACTTGGCAAGACCTCGTCTCTACAATAAATAAAAGATTAGCTGGGTATGGTAGCCTGTAGTTCTGGCTACTTGGAAGGCTGAGGCGGACAGATCGCTGGAGCCCAGCAGGTCAATGCTGGGGTGGCTGTGAGTGTGCCACTGCACTCCAGCCTGGGCAACAGAGTGAGCCTCCAACTCAAGAAAAGAAAATAAAAAATTCAATTTATTAAAAATAAATATTTACTATGAACAGGGAAATGATTTATGTCATAAAACAAATTTGAACATAGTATAATAATAATAACATGAAAGGATATGAAATAAATAATAGTAATAAATTTAAAAATACATAAAGACAAGATTAGGAAGAAGAAAAAAAATGTCAAAATGTAATTCTTGATTATTAGGTGATGAAAACATGGGAGATTTTTTATTCCTTTTAAAAATATTATTCTAATTTTTATAAGTATCAATATCTTTAACTTTTAAGCTACTTTATAAAAACTCTAAAAATTAAACTAAAATGAAGTGCAGATTCTTGGGCCCCACACCCAAAGATTCTGATTCAGTGGGTCTGAGATAGGACCTGGGAGCCTACACCCATAACAATGATGCCAGTTAATTCTGAGACAGGGCCTCTGGGAAGCATGTTTTTTTAAATGTTAGAGTCATGGGGTACCAACGGGGCTTTACTACATAAGCAGGTTGCATGCAGGTGGAGTCTGGGCATCTAGCTGGCCTGTTCCCCTCCTGATAGTAGACGAGGTACCCAGAGCACTGCCACGAGTCCACCTCCTTCCTCCCTCCCTCCCTCCCCTAGCAGTGTCCAGTGTCCGCTGATCATATTTGTCACTAACATGGCATCACCTTCCTAAGACCAGTGGCAGTTCTGCATGCTCCCATGGAACTTTCACAGCCCAGAGCCTCTGCTTGTGTGGTTTCCTCTGCCTCAGATGCCTTTCACAGCCTCTGGAGACCTTTCTTGCCCTTCAAGGCCCTTTTTTTTTGTTTGTTGATCTATCAATAGCTTTAGGGTACAAGTGGTTTGGGGTGACATGCAAGAATTGTATAGTGGTGGAGAAGTCTGGGCTTTAAGTGTCCCAGTCACCTCAACTAGTACACATTATACCTAGTAGGTAATTTTTTATCCCTCACCCCCTCCTCCCACCTTCCCCTTTCTAAATCGCCATGTCCATTACATTTCAAGGTCCGTAGATAACAAATGACTCCTGCCTCTTTTTTCACTTAAAATGAGCCTTGTATTTTTATATTTTTTATGTTGTCTACTGTCTTTCTCCCCTCCAGACTTTGAAACTAGGAACTGGGTGCCACATCTGATTCGTGTCTGACCTCATTACACTTGGCACTATTGTAACACAAAGCAGGGGATCCATAAATTTATGGGTCTGATGGAATCAAATGACCCTGTGCCCCACCTTTAGGGAGCCCAGAGCCCCACATCCCTGCCATCCTTTGCCAAATCCCTCTGAAAGATACTTCTTTTTGGTTATCCTGGGTCACTGAGGAGGGAACTGGACTGAGGGGGAAGACATAACTTCCCCTTAAGCAGTCGTTCTTCACTGGGATGACTTTGCCTCCCAGAAGACATTTTTGATGGTCACAACTGGAGAGGTGCTATTAGCATCCAGTGGGTGGAGGACAGAGATGCTGATAAACATCCTGGAATACACAAGTTGACCCCCCCACAACATTTATCCAACTTGAGATGGCATAGTGCTGAGATGAAGAAATCCTGCTCTAAAGCACTGGTCAATGATAAACAAGGAAAATTGAGTGCAGGTGTACCCGCCAGGTTCCTGGCAGGAGTCGATATGCACTCAGCTAAGGTCTTAAATTTGACTGAGTGAAGGTCTGCTTAAAGGTGCGAACAGGGCTAAAGCAACCAGAAACAAATATCAGGCACCCAAGAATCAGCAGTGGTAAGAATTCTTACACCCCTTAGCCTGAAGGGGCAAGGTGAGGAGGGCAGCATCACTGGAACTCAGTAAGAACTGGAGCCTTGGAGGAGACGATTGCAATAGCCACCCAGCAGTAGCTGTGCTTGTGGAGGGCTACACCATTGCCAGAGAAATACTCTGACCTCTCTCTCTTCTCCTAGGCACCAATCTCTTGTTAGTTTCTCCTCCTCCTCCTCCTCCTCCTCCTCTTCCTCCTCCTCCTCCTTCCAGGATTTATTGAGAGGACAGAAAATCTCCCACAGTAGGAGGGGAACTGAAGGGGTTACCCAGCCTAACATAGCCAGGGGCCAGAAAGCAATGAACACTGAAGTCTCCCTGGCTACCAGGCACAAAGTAGGAGAGAAAAGGGAACAGGGTGAAGAAGAGAGACGATCAAATGGAAATAATTAACACACAGAGCATGTTGGTCCCAGGTCTGTGTCCCCTGGAGCCCTCTTGAGAAGGAATATACCCCGAAATATCAATCAGACATTCCCAGGGCCAACCGTTCTCTTCTCCAGATCCAACCCTGTCCTGGGCAACACTGTGGTATACTCTCAGCATGGGAATGTCAATCAGAATTTTCCAGCCCATTGGGAGTCTGAGGGCTCATCTGGCTTTTGTCTCTACTAGATCTGGCACCACTCCTTCTACAATGAGCTGCGTGTAGCACCTGAAGAGCACCCCACCCTGCTCACAGAGGCCCCCCTAAATCCCAAAGCCAACAGGGAGAAGATGACCCAGGTAAGACGCCAGGAAGACTTGAGTATTGGCACGAGAATGTAACATGGATGATTGGCTGGATACTCTGTCCCCTTCATACATCGATGCAACTGAAGTTTTTGAGGCCCTACTATGTCCATAGTACATGCCAGGCCCATGGGAGATGGGCGTGGAATAAACAAAAAGTACCAAACTGGCATGGTTCCTGCCCCTAGTCAGATTACAAACCATTCTGTAGGCCAAGATGTGCTGGGATTCTTGCCAGATAATCCTTTATTCTTCATTGTCCTTTCAGATCATGTTTGAAACCTTCAACGTCCCTGCCATGTACGTCGCCATTCAAGCTGTGCTCTCCCTCTATGCCTCTGGGCGCACTACAGGTGAGTAGCCCTATCATCCATTCCTTCTGGGCTTACAGGGAAGATAGGGAAAAACTGGGCTCCTCCAGAGGCTCCTGCTCAGACAACCAAAGTCCAGGGAAAATCTTGCGTAGGGACAGCAGATGAGAATATCCATATGGAATGCCAGTGGTACCTACCTGGTGTAGTTGGAAAGAATTTACATGAAGTATAACTGGTACATCCAGTGAGGGCTGTTCCCCTCACAGTAGTCATTCCAGAAGTTTAAACACACATTCCAACAATGTTGGAATGTTTTTCTGCCTCATGAAGTAGCAACAGTAGAACCTGCGGTAGTGGAAATGTAAGTACAGCCATGCATTGCTTAATAACAGGACATGTTCTGAGAAATGCATGTCATTAGGTGATTTCATCATTTTGTGAACATCATAGAGTGATTTACACAACCTTGATGGTCGAGCCTCCTACACACCTAGACACTATGGTGTAGCCTATTGCTCATGGGTTATAAAGCTGCACAGAATATTACTCTATGGAATATCATGGGTAGTTATAACACAATGATTAAATATTTGTGTATCTGGACATATCTAAACACAGAAAAGGTACAGTAAAAATATGGTATCAAAGATTAAAATGGGCTGGGCTCAGTGGTTCAGCCTGTAATCCCAACACTTTGGGAGGCCAAGGTGAGTAAATTGCCTATGCCCACGGGTTCAAGGTCTCGCCTGGGCAAACTGGCGAGACCTTGTCTCTACAATAAATCAAAAATGAGCCAAGCGTGGTAGTGCATGCCTACAGTTCCAGCTACTTGGAAGGCTGAGGTGGAAGGATCTCCTGAGCCCAGCAGGTCGAGGCTGCAGTGGCCATGAGTGTGCCACTGCACTCCAGCCTGGGTGACAGAGTGAGACTCCAGTTAAAAAAAAAAAGATTAAAATGGCACACCTGTATAGGGCACCTACTATGAACTTTGAGTTTGCAGGACTAGAAATTGCTCTGGGTGAGTCAGTGAGTGAGTGGTGAGTGAATGTGAAAGCCTAGGACAGTACTGTACACTGCTGGAGATGATATAAACACTATACACTTAGGCTGCACTAAACAAAAAATGTTTTTCTTTCTTCAACAATAAATTAACCTTAGCTTACTATAAATTGTTAGCTTCATGAACATTAAAAATTTGTAATAACTCTTTTATAATAACACAGCTGTACAAACTTTTTTTATTCTTTTGTAGTAACACTTAGCTGTACAAAAATATATTTGACTGCTTTGTAATAACACCTAATTGTACAAAATATTCTCTTTCTTTATACCCTTATTCTATAAGCTTTTTTCTATGAAAAGGTTTTATTTTACTGTTTAAACATTTTTGTTAAAAACGAAGACACAAACACACATGTTAGCCTAGGACTGACAGAGTCAGGATATCACTATCACTGTCTTCCATCTCCACATCTTGTCCTACTGGAAAGTCTTCAGGGGTAATAATGTGTGGAGCTGTGATCTCCTATGATAATGATGCCTTCTTCTGGAATACCTCCTGAAGGGCCTCCCTAAGGCTGGTTTGCAGTTAACTTTTTAAAAATATAACTAGAAGGAGAACACTCTAAAATAATGACGAAAAGTATGGTATAGTAAATACATGAACCAGTAACATAATCATTTATTATCATTGGCAAGTATTATCATGATTGTATGTGTTACGCTCTCATATAACTGGCAGTGTAGTAGGTTTGTTTGCATCAGCATTACCACAAACACGTGGGTAAAATACTGCCTTATGACATTACATCAGCTGTGATCTCAATAGGCAATAGGAATTCAATAGGCAATAGGAATTATATAATAGGACCACCATCGTATATGTGGTCCATAGTTGACCAAAATGTTATTACGAGGCACATGACTGCATATGACTTCATATAGAGGGGTGTTCAGGGAAACAGAGTAAACGTCAAAACAAACAATCTTTAGTAGGGACTTGACAGCTTCCATAAACATTGTTCGGACATTCAAACAATGTTCAGACATTCATTTATCAGGCATTCATTGATTTATTCATCCATTTATTCATCAAATATTTGCCATTACTCCCTACAACATGCCAAACATGGTACCAGGCCATGGGCAATATGCTGACAAACAAGATAGACCCTGACATTATGGAGCTGTGTCTTTATATATAGAAGACCCAAGAAAAATCAACTAAGAAATCATTAGACCAAATTAGATGGTTCAGAGAGGACAAGATGCATAACAAACATCCAGAAGCCAGTAACTTACTCTTGTACAAGGATCTTACAGCTGTATATTTTATAATAAAAATTAGAGACAACCTAAATATCCAGCAATAGAAACATGGTAAAATAAATAAATTTGAAACCATGATACAATGGTTGTATGACTAAACAACTATTAGTTGAGGAGATAAAAAAAGTAAAAGATCATTTCACTGCAAAGGATAAGAACGTGATGGGAAATACATGGCATAAACTGTTTTGGACCCCACAGTTTGCACTTGATTTTATATTGCAAACATTATGTTTAATGGCCACATGGTATCATTGTATGATGGTTTCAAATTTATTTATTTTACCATTTCTCTATTGCTGGATATTTAAGTTGTCTCTAATTTTTATTATAAAATATGCCGAGAATGGGGATATGCCGAGATGGGGGATACACTTCATCAACAAGGGTACCTGCACAATACATGTTTGTATACCTAACCCTTAACTGTACCCCACAATTTTAAAATAAAAAATATGTTAAAATAATAATAATAAAATATGCTGTGAGTAAGATCCTTGTACAAGAGTAAGTTACTGGCTTCTGGATGTTTGTTATACATCTGGTCCTCCCTGAACCATCTAATTAGGTCTAATGATTTCTCAGTTGATTTTCTTAGGTCTTCTATATATAAAACCACATCATCTGTAAATAACAACAATGCTGTTTCCTTTTGGTAGTATTATTTCTTATTTCTATTTTCTGTCTTATTGCATTGGCTAGAACATTAAATTATAATGGTGTCATTGTGTTGTGGTGTTTTCCCATCAATTATAATGTAACTATTGGACCAATAAAGATTTCTTTCTTTCTTTTTCCTTCTTTCTTTCTTTTGTTTTTTTTTTTCTTTTTTCTTTCTTTCTTTCTTTTTTTTTTTTTTTCCTTTTTCTTTTTCTTTTTGTCGGAGTCTCACTCTGTTACCAGGCTGGAGTGCAGTGGCATGATCACAGCTACTGCAGCCTTGACCTGCTAGGCTCAGGCTACCCTTCCACCTCAGCCTTCCAAGTAGCTGGGACTACAGGAGCGCACCATGACACCTGGCTCGTTTTTTTATTTATTGTAGAGATGAGGTCTCGCCACGTTGCCCAGGCTGGTCTCAAACACCTGGGCTCAGGCAATCCTCTTGCCTCAGCATCCCAAAGTGCTTGAGTTACAGGCATGAGCCACAACACCCAGCCTAAGAAATATTTCTTATGTTGAAAAATTTTACTTTCATGGTTTACTAAAAGTTTCACCAGTGGAGAATGTTAACTTTTTTTCAAATTGGCTGACTTTCATAGCCCCTTCTAGAGTTAATATTCTGATTGTTTGTGCATCTGTGTTAGTTTGATGCCTGAAGCCTGTGCAAATTACCTAATATCATTTAAAGAATCACAGTCTAGCCTTCCTCACTCCCCAGCCATTTTGGCAACTGCTCTTGGTTGGGGACCATTCTGCACCTAAGACAGGAAGATGGTGGCCACAAAGAAGATGAAAAAGTTGCTGGAATTGATCAACTCTAGGCTCCAAATTGTTATGAAAAGTGGAGGTACAAGCAGACTCTTAAGATGAACAGACAAGGCAAAGAGAGATTGGTCATCCTCACTACCAACTGCCAAGCTTTGAGGAAGTCCAAAATAGAGTACATACTATGCCATGTTGGCCAAAATTGGTATCTATCACTGCAGTGACAATAATACTGAACTGGGCACAGTGTGCAGAAAATACTACAGATTATGCACACTTTATTGATCTAGATGATTCTGATATCATGAGAGTCATGCCAGAACAGACTAGTGAAAAGTAAACCATGCAAAAAAAAAATTTTTTTTTTTTTTGAGTTGGAGTCTCACTCTGTCGCCCAGACTGGAGTGCAGTGGCATGCTCACAGCCACCACAGCCTTGACCTGCTGGGCTCAGGTGATCCTTCCACCTTAGCCTTCCAAGTAACTGGAACCACAGCCATGTACTGCCATTCCCGGCTAACTTTTTTATTTATTGTAGAGACAAAGTCACCATGTTGCTCAGGCTGGTCTCGAACCCCTGAGCTCAGTTAGTCCTCTCACCTCTGCCTACCAAAGTGCTGGGATTACAGACGTGAGATGCTGCACCTGACTGCAAAAAAAATTTTTAAATAAAACTTATCAGAGCTTATTTTTAAAAAAAGAGAGAGAGAGAATATGCAGTATAGATTTTATGCACATTGACAAATGTGCATTACCATGAATATGTTTCAAGGAATACAAGAAAAGGAGACATTTTACTTACCTTCCAGAGGCTTACAGTCTCATTTGGGAGAAAAAAATTGACATACACAAAAAAACAAAAAATATGATTGATGATTTTTATGATGAGTAAATTTATTTAACTGATAACAGAAAATATGGCAATTGAAGATAATTATTAACAGGTCCCAAAGAGACAGAGGGAAGACAAGAATAAATTTTTCATAGGTCCTATTCTCTCTGTTCACAGGCATCGTCCTGGATTCAGGGGATGGTGTCACCCACAATGTCCCCATCTATGAGGGCTATGCCCTGCCCCATGCCATCATGCGCCTTGACCTGGCTGGCCGCGACCTCACGGACTACCTCATGAAGATCCTCACAGAAAGAGGCTATTCCTTTGTGACCACAGGTATCCAACCTTTTTCCTGATTCTGACTTCAACTCAGAACCAAGTCAAATTTAGGACCAGAAGTTCTCAGGACTGACGAGAATTCTATGACCCTGTGTCCTCAAACTCTCTTGAGGTAGATGAGGAGGCCCTAAGCTGGCCTGGGACTCTGGATAAGACCAGAGAGTCATGGAAGTTTCCTGACCCAGACACCCTGGGAAGCACAGAAGCCTAGCAGAGAGCTGAGCCCTCCCTTACGCACTTTCACAAAAGTACCTCTTTTCCCAGCTGTCTCGGTCCACAGCCACATTAGGATCAGGGTTAGTTTCTCCAGGACTGAAGGGTAGTAAAGAGCTGTTGATGCATTCCATTACCTAGGGGTGCCTATGCTTTATGTGAGGACAAATAGAAGTAGTGAGGTCTGAATTTCTAAGGGGAAGGCATCCTGTGGCCCATCGAGGAAGAGGAGTTTTTAGGTAGGAGCCTTTCTAGATTCTGTAAGATCATAACATGTAAGTTTGTGTCCTATAAGGCTCAGGGGAGCCTGTAGCTTTGTCAGAATTCCCCATTCAAAGTCTTGCATGGGAATCAAGATTTTGAACTCCCGTTTTAGAAAGAGGAGCAGAAAAATTAAGAAGGGAGGGAGAGACTCCCATCATGCTAAGACTGAATCTAAAGTAGATGTAAGAAGAAGGTTTTCATGGAGATCAAAATGGAACAACACAATGAACAGAACCGAGTGTCCACATGCTCTTTTTTCTGTTCCTTCCAGCCGAGCGAGAAATCGTGCGAGACATCAAGGAGAAACTGTGCTATGTGGCCCTGGATTTTGAGAATGAGATGGCCACAGCAGCCTCCTCTTCCTCTCTGGAGAAGAGCTATGAGCTACCAGATGGGCAAGTCATCACCATTGGCAATGAGCGCTTCCGCTGCCCTGAGACCCTCTTCCAGCCTTCCTTCATTGGTGAGGCACTGCCCGTCATCCCTGCCAATGCATCCAGAGGGCAGGCTGGAGGGGTGGGAGAGGTATGGAAAGAAAAACACCAGGAATCACGTCAACGTTGCTTATTATTTATACATATCCTACATTTTCCTGTTAAGGGCCAAAAATATAAAATGATACAAGTAGAGAAAAATCTAATTTTAGATGAAAAGGTAAGGAAATCAAGATACAAAACAAGCAGAACAAGAAATGTAACATAAAACTAAGCATGAGGTGAATACACAAAAAGTTTTTACCTAGCAGTGTAGCAGGGTCAGGTTGTATATCAGGAAGTTTCCTCTATCTACAGTGTGGAATTATAGTACATGGAAAAAAGACTAGAGGCAGGGAGGCCAGGCAGGGTGCACAAACTGGTTTGGCATGCAGGGCCTTTCACTGCAGAAGATCTTGATGCCAGATTACAATAGCTAGATGTTAACCTGCAGGCAATGGGAGACTATCAGAGATGATATGATGGGTATATTTAAACAATAAAATATTCTACAATAAAAGAGAATGAAGTATTGCTACATGCTGTGACATGGATGGACCTTGAAAACATTATATGTGAATTGAAAAGAGCCAGATACAACAGACCAAATAGCATAGGATCCAGAATAAGCAAATCTCTAGAAACAGAAAGTAGACTCTTTATTACCTAGGGCTTGGGCAGGGATGGAGAGAGAAAGAGGGAGGGACAACATATGGGTCTGAGTTTCTTTCTGGGGTGTTAAGAATGTTCTAAAATTAGATTGTGGTGATAATTGCATTACTCCATGGATATACCAAAAACTACCAAACTGTACACTTTAAAAAGGTGAATTTAATGGTTGGTGGATTATATCTTGATAAAGCTATGAAAAAAAGATGTAACATTGGAGACAATTACGTTGTGTAAAACGAGCAGAAAGGGGCTTAAGAGATAACTCCAGGGGTCTGTCCTCTTTGAATGTATTCTAGAAATAGAAGTAAATAATTTTAATTATTTTGAAATTTAAAAAACTGATGATGCAATGAAAGTATTCCTTTGGAAATATGCCTTGGGCAGCAGTATGAAAGATCAATTAGATAAAGGCAGGGCCATGACCAAGTAGGAGATCTGATCTTGTAATATTTGGGGGGAGGTAACAACAGAAGAGGAGTTGAGGAGCTAGAGATGTGAGTATTTATGAAGTGATGGGTATTGACTAGATATACTATGATCTCCAATAGGCATGGAATCCGCAGGAATTCATGAGACAACCTACAATTCCATCATGAAGTGTGACATTGATATCCGTAAGGACTTATATGCCAACAATGTCCTCTCTGGGGGCACCACCATGTACCCTGGCATTGCTGACAGGATGCAGAAGGAGATCACAGCCCTGGCCCCCAGTACCATGAAGATCAAGGTAGGTCTTGTCCCAGTTCCCACCATCTTGTCCTTAGTACAAAGACCAGCAAACCTGGGAGATATCCAGAATCAGGCTGCCAGGCTGGTAGCTTGCTGGTCTCCTAGCTTTGGCATCATCCTGGAATGCAGCCAGTTTCATCCTGGAGATTATTTCCTTGGGCACTAAAGGGCTGGAGACATGCTTAGCATGGGATCTCAAACATAATTACATGGATGTCATATGAGAAGGGGCTAAAAGAATGTGGGATGAAGATATATTGAAGGAGTTGAGGACAAAATCAAAAGGTGGGAAATAGAAAAGGGAGATCACATTGTAGCATCGTTAAACTTTAAAAAGGACTTGAGTGTTGCCCCAGAGGAGGGTAAAAATTCCAAAGAAGGGTCATCTGGACATAACAACGGCTGCCACTTCAAACTCATAGGGACATTTCTTGATTCCTGGACATCCTCTGATCTCCTGACCTGTCTTGGTCACAGCCTTCCCACACTGCTTCCCAGCAGGGTTTCCTGCTGCCTGGGCCTCAGCAGGATGGGAGCTTCTACCCAGCTGCTGGTCTCCAAGCAACCACACAGACCTTTTCTGAGCTTCTAGAAACTTTGTGGCTAACAGATTTAAAGAAAGAGTTGGGAATGAAAACAACAAATCAGTTGAAATTTACAAAGTCTCAACATCTCTGGAGAGTAGGTATGATGTAAGGAAGTGTGTTCTCTGTCAATATTCTAAGAACCTTCATAATGGAAGGCTGCCCGAGGCCTTTCCCCCACCTTAACACATGGAGCTCATTCGAGGGAAGCAGAGCAGGCCACCAGGAGACTGGTGAGAATCTGTGGGCTCTTCTTACCCAGAACCACGCAGCACTTTCACCAAGGCCTGTCCCTATGGAGAACTTTTTACCAGGATGATGTGTCAGGATGCCACACCTAGCCTCACCCCCAGTTTCTGGTTCAACCAGTGTAAAATGCCCCTATCACCTACACTGATGATAAACTACCACCAGTGATCTGATTTCCCAATTCTAGAACCACTGCTCTGAGTTTAATAATATACTGGCTGGGCGTGGTGGCTCACGTCTATAATTCCAGCACTTTGAGAGGCCAAGGTGAGAGGATTGCCTGAGCCCATGGGTTCGAGACCAGCCTGGGCAACTTGGTGAGACCTCATCTCTACAATAAATCAAAAAAATTAGTCGGGGATGGGTGCACGTGCTTGTAATTCCGGCTACTTGGAAGGCTGAGGCAGAAGAATCACCTGAACCCAGCAGGTTGAGACTGTGGTGGCTGTGAGCATGCCACTGCCCTTCAACCTGAGCAACAGAGTGAGACTCTGATTAAATAATAATAATAATGATAATAATAAGTGCCAACCTGTGTGGAGTTTAGGATCTAATTAGTATACATGATCAAACAATGTAAGGGCAACCTAAATAAGACAAGACGAGAGGAAAGGTCACCCCAAGCAGGGGAAGTAGAATAAGCAAAGGTTCTCAGGGATTTGTGTTTGTTTGAGCACCCTAATCAAACGGACAGCAGAATTTGCATGGAGGAATTGGGGAAGATAAGGCAAGCCTCGAAGACATGCAAGAAGAGATTTGGAGCCGGGCTCGGTGGCTCAGCCTGTAATCCTGCACTTTAGGAGGCTGAGGTGAGTGAATTGCCCGAGCCCGCGGGTTTGAGACCTGCCTGGGCAACTTGGTGAGACCTCATATCTACAATAAATAAAAAAATTAGCCGGGTGTGATAGCGCACGCCTGTAGTTCCAGCTACTTGGAAGGCTGAGGTGGAAGGATAGCCGGAGCCCAGCAGGTCGAGGCTGCACTGGCCTGGAGGGTGCCACTGCACTCCAGTCTGGGTGACAGAGTGAGACTCCAACTCCAAAAAAAAAGAAGAGATTTGTAGTGGAGGAAGGGCTGAGATTTAGGACCGCCTGACTAAGACAAGCCATGTCAACTAGAAGTGCCCAGCAATAAAAATGCTTCCTTCTTAGTGGCTGTGTATTCCCAGTCCTTAAAGTATCTGTCTATGAAGTGTCTGGGTGACCTTTAAAAAGATAACTTTTTTTTTTTTTAGTTGGAGTTTCACTCCACGGCCCAGGCTGGAGTGCAGTGTCATGCTCATGACTACCGCAGCCTCAACCTGCTGGGCTCAGGTGATCCTTCTGCCTCAGTCTTCCAAGTAGCCAGAACTACAGGCGCATGCTACCGTATCCTGCTATTTTTTTTTTTTTTTTTTTTGTAGAGATGAGGTCTCACCAAGTTGCTTGGACTGGTCTTGAACCCGCGGGCTCAGGCAATCACTCACCTCGGCCTCCCAAAGTGCTGGAATTACAGACTGAGCCATCGAGCCCAGCCTAAAAAGATAGCTTCTAAAAATCCTTTTCATTCTACAATCCTATGGTATCTGCAATTTAGACAATGTGTAGAGAGAGTCTAAGGAAACAAAAAAAATCAATTCATTGTCTGATTTGCTCTAGCACTGAATTCTTAGACTCTTCAGAAACTGAAAAATTAGTTTGAGTCATAGTCCTTTTAGATCTACTTGTAGGTGGAGTTCAAAGTTGTTTGACATGACAACCAGTTTCTAAAGGCTAAGCTCAAGACTCCTAGAAGAAAGGATGAATAATGTATGTATAAATTTGAGAATTTCTCAGATATAATTGGCCATTGACAGATGAAGCTCAAAATAGGATTTTAGCAGACTGGTATAGACTTAGGAATGAAGGAAACCCAGCCTAATCTACCATTGCATCCAAACTCTGGGCAAGAACATAAACAGGGCTCTCCTATAGATGTTTGTATTGTTCAGCTATTGCTGAGTAACAACTATGAAATCTCAGGGGAACATAACAACAAGCATTTATTGCTCATGCATCTGCAGTTCAGCAGGGAGTCAGCTGATCAAGGTCAAGCTTGGCTAGGCAGTGCTGCTTCAATGCAGGTCTACCCTGCTAAGTTTAAGTCTATATCTCTCTTGAAAGAGGCTAGGTTGAAGCACCAGTAGTTCCTCAAAGGAAGTTCCTTTCATGAAGATGGCAGAGGCACAAATGAGCAAGCCCAAGTACACAAGCACATTTCAAGCCCATTTATGTCACATCTGCTAACGTCCCATTGGTCAAGGCAAACACTTGGCTCAACCCAAAGTCACAGGGAGAAGCAGTGCATTCTTTCCTTGGAGGAGAAAAAGGAAGGGTGGAGAAGTGAAGATTTTGAGCAATACTCTAAACTGCCACCATGTTTATACTGTTCCTTTATGACCACAGAGGCTTCCTTTTTTCAGAGTGAGTTCATTTTTGAACCACTTTGCCTATTCCCTTGGAGACTGACTGTGATCCTCCCACATTTGTTCTTTGCAGATTATTGCTCCCCCAGAGCGGAAGTACTCAGTGTGGATCGGGGGTTCTATCCTGGCCTCTCTCTCCACCTTCCAGCAGATGTGGATCAGCAAGCCTGAGTATGATGAAGCAGGACCCTCCATTGTCCACAGGAAGTGCTTCTAAAGTCAGAACAGTTTTTTTCTAAGGATCCCTTGAGACTGCTCTTTTACAGTCATGAGACATTAAAAACCTACAAGCCTTACTTGTCTGTGTGGGGCTTTTTCTTTCTAGTCTGTCTCATACACAGTGCTAAAGACTTTTCACACATTATTTCTAATCCACACAGTAACTCTGTGAGATAGTTACTATTATTATCCCCATATTACAGATGAGGAAATTGAGACTCAGAGAAATTAGAGATTTGCTGAAGATTACACAGAACCATGATTAAAATTCAAGTGTATTTGACACCAAAGCAAGTGCTTCTTCTATTATGTCATCTTGTCTCCTTTTCCTTGAACGTGAGTAAGAATGAAGGCAGATGACTCTCTGGGTTGGGGGTGTTGTGTTAAGAAACACAGACTTTCAGTGATGTAAATCCTCATATTCAAGGGCAGTATGCTAGGGAACATAAACACAAAGAGTTATGACACAAAAATTATAGGATGTGACATATGAGTAGTTCAAGCACAATGTCATTGTCACTTACATGAAGGAAGGTCATAGTGGGCTTAAGGTTCCTATGGGGTCCTTTGTCATTAAGGATTAGATTATATTTTGCCCCCAGATTAACCAAGAAAGGAAAAGCACCCTCAGGAAGGGCGTTTTCTCTCCCTCCTTTCCTCCCCTACTTCCTCTCTCCCCCCTCCTCTTACCATAATAATTCCACTCCCAGGTATATACCCAAGAGAAATGCATACTTTGTTTACCAAAAGGCACGTACAAGAATATTCATCATAACACTATTCATTGTAGCTCAAATCTAGAGACTCCCAAATGTCAATCAATAGTAGAATGGCTCAAATACATTGTGGTATAGTGACATAGTGAAATACTATACAGCAATGAGAATGAATGAACTACAAATACTGCATACAAACTGAATGAACCTGACACATAATATGCTAAGTAAAAGAAGTACTTACTATGTGATTCCATTTAGACAAACAACAGGCAAAATCATCCTCTGCTGTTAGAAGTCAAGCTATTGGTTACTCTTGAGGAATAATAATGAGCAGGGGACATGAGAGGCTCTGGGGATGCTAGATATGACCTATTTGAATTCAGGTAACATGGGAATGTTTGGTTTGTGAACGTTTTATCTTACTGTGCACTTACAATACATGCTTTTTTCCTCACTACATATATACTTCATTATAACATTTTCTGTTTGTTTAATAATAGCTTTTAGGAGTTGTAACTTTTAGGAGCTGGTTAGTGCCTGTCTACACCTTAACCTGCAAACAACTTTCTCCTTTAACCTTCACAACGACCCTGAGACAGTGAGACTCTGGGGACACAAAGAGCCTCTCAAAAGTTTGGATGAATATTCTCCGAGTCAGAGTTTCTATAGGTAAAGAAATGTAAGCAGTATTTCTACACAGAGGTGGCTGTGGGAGTGGGGGTGGGAATGGGATGGACCTCAGCAGCTCTGATAGCCCAGCCCAGGTTATTCTAAACAAATCTTCAGTCCTCTAGAAATAACGTGCCTAGCCAGGCTCGGTAGCTCAGCCTGTAATCCCAGTATTTTGGAAGGCCGGGGGAAGTGGATTGCCTAAGACCATGGGTTCAAGACCAGCCCGGGCAACTTGGCAAGACCTAATCTCTACAATAAATCAAAAATGAGCCAGGTGTGGTAGCACGCACCTGTAGTTCTGGCTACTTGGAAGGTTGAGGCAGAGGGATCGCCGGAGCCCAGCAGGTTGACATTAGGGTGGCTGTGAGCCTGCCATTGCATTCCAGCCTGGGTGACAGGGTGAGACTCCAATTCAAAAACAAATAAAAACGATGTGCTTAATATATAAGCATGACTTCAACCATCCTATATAAACACCAATAAAAGAAAAAGATCCTATGCTTTTTATGCAAACAGATTAAAGGCAGGTGTCCATGCCACGGGCTCTCCCCAATCCTCTTGCAATCAGATGCCAGTCTCCTAAAACCTTCCACATCTGTGTGCTGCCTGAACACAGTAAGACCAGGTGACTCCTGCAATTTGATAGGAATTGGAAGTACTCTCTGGCATTTCTAAATCATTACTTCTGAGGCTATTATGAGATGGGATGTGGCAGGACAAAGCCAGCCAGGCTTCACCTGATGGCAGCTGCTGAGGTACCTCTCCCTGGCAGAACACCCCTCTCCACCTGAGAGCAGGACTCTAGTTTTATACCCCAGCAAGTCTCTACCCTGGTTCTCTTCATCCCTTTAAAAGTCCCATTCTGAATCCTCCTCAGCAAGCCCTACACTTCACCCACCTACCGCTGTTCACACCCACACAGAACCCAGTCCACCGGGTTTAAATCTCCCAGGCACAACCCTGAGCCTCCACTACTTTATCCTGATGGGATTTGGGGCTATTACACAAATCGGTTAATTTGAACATTTATATATGCGAATATTTATCTATTCAAGCGACAAAAGAGATGGGGAGTAACTGATTACCTAATTTGTTAATTTAGCCAATAACGTGCCAACCTTTGCAGGAATTTGCAGGGAGTGGGAAAAAGTTAATTTGTGTAAATCATCAGATCGAGTCATTTTCCTACTTTAAACCATCCACTGTCTTCTCACATTAGAATAAAAACCAGACAACAAACACCTGGAGGAAAAGAAGCTTCTTTGGAAATCACAATTATTTTTATTTATCTTTAGTTATAAAATTTATTTTACAGTTACACAAAAATGCGCAGGTGTTGGGGCTGTAGAGTTATCTCTTTAACAATGTTATTGTCCAAAGGATAAAAACGGAAGAGCTGCTCCCACCGTGGCAATTCCAGTTATCAGCTAACTCGCCCGCACACCGGCATTGCAAGAGCCTTCTCACGACGGGTCTCTACCAACATCGCGAGAACACCGCGGATTCTTGGGCCCCGCCCTCCCAGTCAGTTCAGTCCCACCCACTTCCTGCCTGGAGATCTGACGACAGAGGTGCGCTGGAGCGCGTGAACTGCGGTTCCTAGGCCGGAAGTGCTCTCGGCGGAAGTGATACCTGTGCGACGCGTGGGCGGGATGGCTGCGAGCCGTCTCTTTGTAAGTCGTCTTCGAGCACGCTTCAGTTCCATGGCCAATAGCCCCCTCGAGGGCGCGCTCTCCTCCCGGGGCCTGCATGCAGGGCTCGGGCCCCGAAGGCTCTCCGTCGAAGGCAACATTGGTAAGGGCCGGAAAGTGGCTGCCACGCAGGTGACAAGAGAGAGAGGCTGGGCCCGGGAGCTGGGCTTACAGCCCTCCCGCCTGATGCGGCTGGCCTGCAACTGAGCTGCCAGGGCCGTTCCCCTTCTACAGTGCACTGTGGGTCCTTACCTCTTTGATTTTTAGGACATCTGGTCTCAGTTCCCGCCCACAGAGACACAGTTGTTGGGGCATTAAAGCCACCCAGTTGGTAGATAGGACAAGAGTTCTAGCTTGTTCTAACAGATGAAATAGAAGCGACGAGCGGAGTGCACTGTATTTGTTCTCTTAAGATAGGATTGCCAGATTTAGCAAAAATTTTTTAAAAATTTTAATGCCCAATTAAATCAGAATCTAAGATAAACAACGAATAATTTTTTAGTGCGCAACCCGTGCAATATTTGGGTCATACTTACACTAAAACAAATCAGTCGTTGTTTTTCTAAAGTTCAGACTTAAGTGAACTTTAGAAAAACAAAATAAAGTGTCTTATCTGGCAACACTGAGAGTGTTCCTAAACTTAAGTTGTTCAAATACCACTTTAGCTATTTTTGCCATGTCCCTGTGCTAGTTGCACTGTTATTTTCATTTCTTATGTTTTTTTCTGTAAAATAATTCACCTTTTAATCTTAAAAACATGAATTAAATTAAAAATAATTTTGTTACAACAGTGAGACCGAATACCGAATATCTTAAATAAAAAGTAATCAAAAAGTAAAATGAAAGCAAAACATTTCCATTTAATGTTACTAAATTCTGACTTGATACTTTTACCTTTGAAGGTGTTGATCCCCAAAAGGGGATTAGCAAGTCTTCTGTACTGAAGGCACTCTAACAACAGACTTTCTCGTATTCTTCATTCAACAAATCACCCTTTGAGCCACTTCTGTATGCCAGCACTGTTCTTAGCCCTGAGGATACAACTGTGAACAGAACATATAAAAATCTCTGCTTGCGTGGAACTCTAGTAGCTAGAGACAGGTAATAAACAACATAAGTAAGGTGAACAGTATGTTAGATAGTAATGAGTATGGTGGAGAAAAATCAGGGATGAGGGTTGAGAGAAGTTGTCTTTTTAAATAGAGTAGTCGAGCAAGGCTGTACTGAGAAGCTGACATTTGAGCAAAAACCTGAAAAAGGTGAGGGAGTGAACCATGTGGATATCTGGGAGAAGAATTTTCCAAGCAGAGTGAAAAGCAAGTGTAAAGTGCCTGAGATGGTAAGTGTGTTCAGGGAATAGAAAATTGTTGGTTTTTGTAGACAGTTTCACTATGTTGCCCAGGCTGTTCTCAAACTCCTAGTGTCAAATAGTCCTGTCTCAGTCTCCCAAAGTGCTGGGATTATAGGCATGAGGGAATAGGAGATAAGTCATTTTGGCTGGAGTTAAATGAGCAAGAAGGGAATACAGGGGGATAAGTTCAAAAAGGTAAGGGGTTCAACTACTTGGAAGGCTGAGGCAGAAGGATCACCTGAGCCCACCAGGTCTAGGTTGCAGTGGTCATGAGCATGCAGCCTGGGTAACAGAGTAAGACTCCCAACTCAAAAAAAAAAGAGGTAAGGGGTGGCCAGATTGAATAGGCTTTATCATGAGTTTTAATACCCAATTAAATTAGAATCTAAGGTAAACAACAAATTTTTAGTGTGTAACCCATGCAATATTTGGGTCATACTTACACTAAAACAAATCACTCATTGTTTTCTAAAGTTCAAACTTAACTGAGTGTCCTATATTTTATCTGGCAACATTATTCTAAGAGAGTTCCTAAACTTCAGGCATTTAAATACCACTTTCACTATTTTTGCCATGTCCCTGTGCTACAATTTTCTTAAGGTTTTTCTTAAAGTGACACATAGTGAAACTCTGTCTCTGCAAAACAGAAACAAACCGTACCAAAAATCTTCCTATTCCCTAAAACACACTTTTCCACCTCAGGGCCTTTGTACTTGCTTTGCACTCTGCTTGGAAGATTCTCCCAGCTATCCACATGGTTCACTCCCACTTTTTTTCCATCAAGTAAGATGGGAAAACACTGGGAGGTTTGAGAAATCAAGTGGCATGGTTCTACTTAAATTGTAAAAAGATCACTCTGACTGATATGTTGAAAGTATGTGGTGTTAGTTTTAGGAGGTTATTGCAATAAGTTGCAGTAACTCGGACCATTGTAAAAGTGTTGAGAAGTGGTTGGATTCTAGTTACATTTTAACTAGAATCTAAGCAGAATTTAGTTACATTTTAAGTAGAATTTAACAGTGGAAGTGATGAGAAGTGGCTGGGTTTTAGTTACATTTTGAGATAGGGCCAACTGGATTTTGTGAGCGTGAATGTGGGTATAAGGTAAAGAGAGGAGTCAAGTGATGACTCCAATTATTTTGACTTGAGCAACTTGAAAGATGGAATCCCAGTTTTCTTAAATGGAGTAGACTGAAAAGAACAGATTGGTGTAGTTTAGGATTTTTATTTTAAGCATGTTATGTTTTTATATGCCTGTTAATATCCAAGGGGGAGGTGTTGAATAGGTAGTTGGGTATAGAGTGGAATTTAGAGTCTCCCTGGACTGGGGCAGTGAATGTAGATGGTACTTAAAGCCAGGGGACAATGTATATTTTTTTTGTTTTTGTTTTTTTTTGAGTTGGAGTCTCACTCTGTCACCCAGACTGCTGGGCTCCAGTGATCCTTCCTGCCTCAGCCTTCCAAGTAGCTGGAACTACAGGCGCGCACTACCACGCCCAGCTAATTTTTTTATTTATTGTAGAGATGAGGTCTCGCCAGGTTGCCCAGGCAGATCTCGAACCTGCAGGCTCAGGCAATCCACTCACCGCAGCCTCCCAAAGCGGGGAGATAACAGGCTGAGCCACCGAGCTGGCTGGAACAATGTATGTTAATGGAAAGGGCTGAGCCCTGGGCATGCAGATATTAAGAGACTGGGGGAATGGGAAGGGACCAGCAGAGGAAACTGAGAAGGAATGACCACTAAGATAGGAGAAAAAGACAAAAGAGAATGATATCCTGGAAGCCAAGTGAGGAGGGTGTTTAGGGGGAGGGCATAATAAGCTGTGTTATACTATTTAAGTAAATAAAGGTCTTTGGTGAACTTAAACAGTTTTACGAGTGCTAGACACGAGCCTGACTGGAATAGATTCAAGGAAAATGGGAGGTGAGGAATTAGTTAAGACAACTCTTTGGAAGTTTTCCTAGAAAAGGGAGTCATGGAGTAGTAGCTGAAATTAGAAGATGATTTGAGAGTTTTTAAATTTTTTCCTTTTTATGAGAGAAATTAGAGCATGTTTGTAAGCTGACAGAAATGGAGTAGTAGAAAGGGAGAAATTGGTGAATTGGGAGAGAGGATAGAATTACTGGAGTGATTTTTAAGTAAACAAGAAAGAATGGGATTTATTGCCCAAATGAAAAGAGTTTGGCCTTAGCTGGGAGCACAGTTCATCTGTAAATGAGTACCAACTTGAGAGGTTGTGGTGGGAACTCAGGGAAGGCTTTTTGGTTGTGTCAGTGTTCACAGTGCAATAGGAAGAAGGGTCATCAGCCAAGAGGGAGTTTGAAATGAGAGGAGAAGACATAAAATAGTCTAGTGAGTGAATGGAACAGGAGAACTTTTGGGTGATGGACAGCATTTAGGACCCACTTGAAGTTAGCAGTCTTTAATTTTTTTTTTTTAGTTGGAGTCTCACTCTTTGTCGCCCAGGCTGGAGTGCAGTGGCACGCTCACAGCCACCCCAGCCTCAACCTGCTGTGCTCAGGCCATCCTTCGCCTCAGCCTTCCAAGTAGCTGTAACTACAGACTCATGCCACCACTCCCGACTAGGTTTTGTGATTTATTGTAGAGATGCGATCTCACCAAGTTGTCAGGCTGGTCTCGAACCTCCGGGCTCCCAAAGTGCTGGGATTACAGGCTAAGCCACTATGCCTGGCCAGCAGTCATTAATTTAAAGTGAGATCAGTCACCTTGGCTGTGTTTTCTCCAGCCAAATCAGAAACTTTGAAAGGAATGAGAAAGTAGGATCATGCTACCTACCCGATGGCGTTATTTAAAGATGGTTTATCCTGCTTTGAGAAACACACACGTACAAATACACACCAGAGAGAGACCAGGGTTCTTCACAAAATAAGTACTTTGGACAGGTCACCAGGTGAAGTTTGAGCTCCATGTCCCTATTTTCCTGACCTTTATTTCCTAACCTAGCCAGATTGCTATACTTCTTTGCTTTCTCATGCAGCAGAAGCTTACTGAGTACCTACTGTGAGTCCATTCTCATGCTGAGCACAGCATTGAATGGGATATATCTACTGCCCTTCTAGGAGTCCAAAATCAAGGGAGAGAATAATCTCCATACTGTGTGATGAGATCCAGGATTGGGCATGGAAACTCAGAAGCTCAGGGGTAGGAATTTCTAAGGGGGAGAAGAGGAAAAAGAATGTTCTGGGCACAAGAAATAATATTTGCCAAGGTGATAAAGACTGGAGAAACAAATGTAGGGTTTTTTTTTTTTTTGAGTTGAAGTCTCACTCTGTCACCCAGACTGGAGTGCAGTG
>NW_007251420.1:562644-574906 GCF_000164805.1 Carlito syrichta | reverse complement strand
TGACAGAGTGAGACTCCAACTCAAAAAAAAAAAAAAAAAAAGAAAGAAATTGGCTAGAATGAGTGAATAAAAAGAAAGCTCCATAAAGCAGGCACTGTCTTTGTGTGTTGTTTGCTGCAGTACCCAGAGTGCCTTGCATCCAGTTTGTCGAATGAATAAATAGATGAATTGGAACAGTTTGGAGCATATAGCCAGTTTTGTGGCTATTGTAGTAGTTGGAGGGACGAGAGATGCAGGCCTGAACAGAAAATGGGGGGACAGAGAAGTTATGGTTTGAGAGAGATTTGAGAGAGATTTTTGAAAGTGGGATTGACAGGCTTGGTGGCCACTTGGAAGTGAGGGATAAGGAGGAGTAGAGGAGGATGACACAGGTTTATAATTTGGATACTGACTCAAATCGTTGAGGATGGGAACAGACAAGGAGGTGGTCTGTGGAGGCAAGAGTGATGAGTTTTGTGTGAGGTACCCATGAGACATACAGAGACAGATGTTCTAAGGCAGATTGGAATATGTGCCTGAAGTCGTGAGACTGGAGATGGGAGCTGAGGTTTCACACGTGGAAGTTGTTGACACATGGGGGTATGGTTAGTTAAGCCTTGAAAGTAAATGCAGTTGCCCAAGAAAAGGGTGATGCGTACTGGGGAACCTCAATCTGCTCTTTTTACTTCCATCTCCCACTACTGTTCATCACCCCACATACCCTTATGACTCTCGCCAGACAGAATTAGTCACTGCCTCCGCTGGGGGCTGATAAAACATTTTGTACCTACATCTACTGCAGCATTTGAATTCTGTTGAGGTTGTTTGTGCATTCATCACCTTCCCTGGGTTGGAGCCACTCATTCTCTTGTTCATCTTTGTATTGTTTGCTGGCACTCAGCTCCTTGTGTGATCCATTGTGTTCATCAGTATTGACCAGATTCTTGAACCTGTGGTATGGCATCCACTATGGTATCCACTTGGAAGTTAGTCATTGGTACTCACAGAAGGAATATCTTAAACTATTCTGTAAGTCAAAGATTTTCTTTAGTCACAGGTGGCATCCCCAAACAAATCAGAATGAGAGTACCCATTTGGGAAACTTGAACAAGAAAGATGAACCCCTGTCCTAACCAAAGTCAGGTTTGTTTAGAGGGGCTCTCCTTGTATTCTTCTGTTCTACATCCTGTAACTCAGATCCTGAAGGTACAGGCAGCATGTAAAGAAAGTAGACCGGTGAGGGAGCAACAAGGGCATCTAGCATGATTTATGAAGCCATATGCAGTGTGTGATTGGAAGTCCAAAGCTTCCTACCTAGAACCCCAAAAATAAAAAAAATTAAATACCTACCCTGTCATTTACAGCTACTCACAACTAAAATGTATTATCGTCTTCCAAAGCCAGTTATTTTATGATTACAGACCTAAACTGAAGAAAAGATTGCTGTGTGAAGTATTATTGTCAGTGAGTCATCTCAGACCATTCTCACTTTTTATTTTCAAAGATCTAACCAGAGAGGAGGAAGCTGTTTTATACTTTTCATTCTAGAGACTTGTACAAATAGCAGTGGAAGGCTTCCCTAATAACGTTTCCTCCAGTATTCAAAACTAGTGATTTAACATCACTAATATGTGTCTTTTTCTTTTATTGGCCATAAATAATTGGGCAAAGAATACTGGAGAAAAAAGAACCTATTTGTTTCAAATACTGTATAGTAGATTCTCTGTTTCTGTGATTCACCTCATTCCATCCATCCATGCTATTCTCAGTACCTGGCTCGATACTCAGGATGCGAAACAAATAAGTTTCAGTCTATGTCTTCAAAAAACAAGTTCCCAGTATAGCTGTAGAGAATGATGAGTGAACAAATAATTACAGTGTAATACTTCAGTAAACCAGAGCAGGTAGTAATTAACTCTGCCTAGAGATGAAGTGAAGCTGGAGGGAGTTCAAGGAGGCTTCACAGAGAAGGTGGCAGCAGAAGGTTGAATTACCTGGTAGACATAGGTGGAAAAGAGGGCTTGCTGGATCAGTGGGGGTCTTTATGCTGAACAGGTAACTTTGGATCGTACTCTGGAAGCTGTGAGAATCTTTTTTTTTATTTTGGTGAACATCTTACCATGAAAATAAAATAAATAGAATCAAGATAACGTATTGTTTCTTTTAAGCCTGCTGACTGAGTTTTGTTTTGTTTTTTGTTTTGGGGGGGGTTTTAGTTGGAGTCTCACTCTGTCGCCCAGGCTGGAGTACAGTGGCACACTCATAGCCACCCCAGCTTTGACTTGCTGGGATCCATCAATCCTTCCGCCTCACCCTTCCAAGTAGCCGGAACTACAGGTGCATGCTACCACGCCCAGCTAATTTTTTATTGTAGAGATGAGGTCTCGCCAAGTTGCCCGAACTGGTCTCGAACCCGTGGGCTCAGGCAATCCACTTGCCTCGGCCTCCCAAAGTGCTTGGGATTACAAGCTGAGCCACCGAGCCTGGCCTGAGTTTTATTAAGGGCCCAGAATGCTTTTAAGCTGAGAATGTATATGATCATGGGAACTCAGTTTCAGGGTTGGAATATGAATTCCTAGAGGGCAAGAGCTCAACCTAGTTCATCATTTTAGTTACAGTACTACCTACCACTTAGTAGCTATCCCATAAACATCTGTCAGTTGAATGAATGAGTGAATGAATGCAGCTTCAGATCCTGAAATAAGGACTTTAAATTTTGTTTGAAAGAAGTTTTTAAACAGATATTAGATGGTTTTCAATTTACTGCCTTTGTTTGACTCTGGCAAAGGATTTCAGAATTGGATTTTTTTCTTCATGTTTTTCATTTTGTTCAGGAAAAGAAAATGTCTAGGGGTGAGACTATATATAAGAGGAGGTGCTCATGAAATGCAACTGTATTAAGCTTAAGATAATAGAATATATTATTTTGGGTGTTATATCAGAGATTATCTTACTAGATTTTGGCATTATGTAACTATAGTAGGCATTGTAGTTTATAGGCAAATTTCTGGGAAGAAAACTCCTGGTTTAAGAAAAGATGAAGCCGGGCCCGGTGGCTCAGCCTGTAATTTCACGCCTTGGGAGACTGAGGTGAGTGGATTGCCTGCGCCCGCGGGTTCGAGACCCGCCTGGGCAACTTGGTGAGACCTCATCTCTACAATAAATAATAATAAAAAAAAATTAGCCGGGCGTGGTAGCGCGCACCTGTAGTTCCAGCTACTTGGAAGGCTGAGGCGGAAGGATCGCCGGAGCCCAGCAGGTTGAGGCTGCAGTCGCCGGGAGTGGCCACTGCACTCCAGTCTGGGTGACAGAGTGAGACTCCAACTCAAAAAAAAGAAAAGATGAACATTCACTACAGAACTCTCTGGTCCAGCTTCTGGAATGACAATCCTAGAACTAACAGAAATCAGTGTATCAGGGTAATATATTCTAAGAAAGTGCCTCCCACCTTTTTTAAGTCATGGCATATATAATAACTTATATAGAACACTGATAGTCAAGGCCCTAGGGAAGGTTTGATGGTGCTTATGAGGGCTGATATCTCTCACAATTCACAATACTAAGAGTATATTGAAAGATGACAGTTAAACTGGGATCTAACTAAATTGTCTGAGATAATGGTGTCCTAAGAGGCCAGCATTGCCTGAAGAAATGAGACTTTTTTTTTTTTTTTATGGGGGTACAACTCAAGGTGAGAATGTGAGGTATACAAATGGTCATTATGCAGGTGAAGTGAGGCTTTCTGTAGACAGGGGTGTTCTGGTCACCAGGAGGAGGCCTAGCAGTGGAGACCAAACACCACCACTCTTATGAAGCCCCTGGGAACACCTTAAAACATGTCTTAAAAAACAAAACAGCACCCAAACAAGAGGAAAAAATTATTATGATCATGTATCACAGCACTGAAAAAGTTATGCTGTGTCTGGGACTTTGAATTATTTTTAAAGTAATTATTTCACAGTTATGGGTGTGCCTGGCACAACTTAGTTCTAGTGGAATTAGTTTGATACTGCCCTGGATTAAACCCCAGCAACATGGATGGCACAGCTCTCAGGACCGTCTACCACCATTTACTGTCATTCTATGCTAAAGCTGGCTTCTGATTATCAAACTGGCTTTCCAGAAGCTTTGGAAGGGGGCATGGGGTGCTGGCTGCCTTGAGTAGTAGATGTGATTGTTCCAGTCATTGGAACCGTATATTTCCCGTTACATTTAATTTGTTGGCATTCTGGAGTTTGTGTGTTTAAATCACATGAGTCAGTTTCTTGGAGTCCTGACTGCCCCTAGATGAACAAATAGTATCTGGCCTCAGAGGTGAAGTTGGCATTTCCTAACTCTCAGAGTCTATCTTTCCCATGCGCAACAGTTTTTTTTTTGTTTGTTTGTTTTGGGTAAGTGTTTTTAACTTTTAAAAAGTAAGTAATTCTAACAATTATTCAATCCCGGCCATCTAACAAATCAATTACCTTTATCTTTTAATGTCAATTAAAATAGCTTTTCAGCCTTAGGCAGGGACCATGTTTTAGATTTATCAAACCTGAAATCTAAATATTGACAACCTAGGCAAGAATTCTAAGCTAGAGCCTACTCAGGACAGGTAGTTATTTGATAAAATACAAACTTAACCAATTAGTAACTGCTCTAAGTGGTAGGAATTCACTGTGTGGTAGAGAAGTTCTGAACTTCATGGAAGAGGTGGGATCTTAAGCTTGGTGGGAGAAAGAATTTCAACACAGGCTTAGAAGAGCAGGGGAGGGCATTTATTCATTGGAGTGTGGGAAGAGCAGAGGCTGAGCAAATGTGAAAAGGCACACACAAGTTAGGTGGAGGTGGGAACAGAAAGACGAGCATGACTGTACAAAATACGCAGATTCCTGTTTGTTCTTATCCTGTCTATTCAGAGAGGAGTTGGGGTGGTGTGTAGTAAATGTCATGTATTGGATGTGTGGGCTTTTGTGCTGAGGCATCAGCACTTCCCATCAGTAACCATGAGTGACTGTTAGAATTGACTGAAAGGGTGCCCCCTTCTTCTCTTGAGAAAAATCATTTCTGATAGAGGATATTGAGCTCCGAGTACAATCTTAAGAATCATTTTTTTAATTCTTCACATATGTATGTTTTAGAGGGAACTGTGTTTTATTCATTCAGCCAGGTCATTAGGTTGGACTTCGTTTTCCATCCTGCAGCAGCCCCATCTTCTAGCTGAAGAAACAATTAAAATAGCAGTGATAGAGTCTTACCCAGAATACCAGACCAGCCACAAAAGAGGTTTAGCAGATCCAGCTTGGAGGTGTCAGGATCTGGAAAGCCTTCACACAGGAGGTACATGTGAGCAGAAGCTTGAGGATTGAGTAGGAGTTGGCCGGGTGGAGAGAGGAGGTCTCCAGGAAATGGGAAAGTATATGCAAAGTTACATTTGCAGGAGAGAACATGGTATGACTAGAGTTGCAAGGAGTTTGGTCCAGCAGGAGCATGGGATGCCTAAAGGAAAACTGAGACCAGAGAGATACATGCAGGGATCAGATCTTGTTGGATTTCATAGACCACACTAAAGGGTTTGGATTTTGTCACAAATGATTTAGGAAGCTGTCAACACATTGTAAGCAATATCGTGTAAATGATATTCATGTTCAGTCTGGCTGCAGTGTGGAGGATGGTTTGAAGAGAGCAAGGCCAGAGTCAGATAAGAGATGATGAGAGCCCAGTCTTGAGTATGGAGGTGGGAATGAAGAGAAAAGGACGAATGGGAAACATTTAGAAACAAATGCAAAAGGACTTGGTGGTCACCAAAGGTTTGGCCCAGGAGGAAGAAGCTCTAACAGTAAGTGGTTTGTGCTGCCAAACCCGGAGGCTCCTGGGATACAGGAGGAAGATTAATTTGGTAAGAAAGATGATTAATTCATTTAGAAAATATATTGACTTTGAGGTGTTTGTGGGATGTCCATGTGGAGATCACTGGACTACTCTTAAATAGTATGTCTGGAACTCAGGGAGGTGTGGGCCAGATACTGGTGTAAACGGGAAAAGATAACTTAAATGTTATAGTGTTACGTTAATTTCATCTCCAAAATGCTTCTCCAAACAGCCACTACTTTTCATTCCTCTGCCATCACCCTGGTCCAAGCTACTATTATCTTTTAACTAGTCTGCCTGCTTCCATTTCATCCCATTCTTACACAGCTGGTAGAGTGATCTTTTAGAAATGAGAAGGACTCTTGTAATTTCCCTACTTAAAATCTGTCATCACTGACTTCCATTGCCTTCTCAACATGGCTACAAGGCCTTCTGTGACCTGGCCCTGGGTGGCCTGTCTGCAGGGCCATACCCATTTTAAGCCACTCTTCTCTGTCACTTGCCCATGCTGTAGCCACACTAGCTTCTGGGACCCGGATTTCCCTTCTGTTTTGTTGTGTGCCAGGTTCTTTTCTCTTGTAGTCCTTTGCTTATGCTACTTCCACTGCATGGATTGCCATCTTTCGGGTCTTAACCTCAGATGTCATTTTTTCAGAGGAGCCTTCCCTGGCCTCCAGAGCTCCTGATCCGGGAGAGGTGTATATATGCACAGGTCCTACATTTTTCTTTCCTACTACTTAACACAACTTGTTAGTAGTTATTAGTGTATTGGTTTACTATTTATCACCCGTACAAGCTATGTGAAGGCAAAATCCATTCTGTGTTTTGTTTACCATAGTAGCCCCAGTGTCTGACAGTCCTGAGCCCATAGTCAGCACACTGTACAATTTTTAGATTTGTTGAATGAATGAGGATCATAATCATTTTCATTTTCTATCTTGAAAAACTTGTCATTTTTATACTGTCTCAGAACAAATAGGACTGTGACTCAAGCTATACAATTTATGTAGTGGGTTTCTTCTCCTTTTGATGGTTCTAGAACATTTTCAACTGTTATTAAATACTCTTTGCCCCGGGAAAGTTTGGACATGAACCTTCCAAATCAGATCTTGAGAAAATTGTTCCTCCCTGCTGCCTGAATTCATTATGGCAGCTCTGGTTATCATGGCCTGATCCATTATCGGGCTGACAGTGATATGACTGCTGAGTTTGAAACTGAAAAAACTGGTACTTGTGCCCTTGAGTTGGGCATTTGTGGCAGTTTAGTAGCAGCCTTCTCCTTCAGCCCTGATTTGGGAAGCCTCCCAATACATGCTGTTTGCATTGCAGCTGTGGGAAAGTCCACCTTTGTGAAGTTACTCACGAAAACTTACCCAGAGTGGCACATAGCAACAGAACCTGTAGCAACATGGCAGGATATCCAGGCTGCTGGCACCCAAAAAGTAAGTTTTCATTTGTGGTGGGTAATTGGCAGGCATGGGTGAGTAATCTAATTGTAATAATTTAATTTACTCCTAGTGGGTGAAATAGCCCAGTTTGAGTCTCCTTTTTAAAATAACTTCATTCCAGAAAGCAGACCACATACACCAGAGAGGATATGACTTGTTTGAATATGTTTAGTTTTGATTTTTGTGGTTTTTATATGTCTGTATAAGTGACTGCCTCTGTTTTTTGTGGTTTCTTAAAGCATGTCCAGCCAACATAGCTTGGAAGATGAATTTTGTCATTCTTACTCTTGAGTATGTATATTATTATTATACATACTCAAGAGTAAGAATGACAAAAGGAAGCTGACCATTAGGATTAATAGTTAATTATATTCAATAACTTTTTAAATAATAAAGTCTTAGATAACAGCTGGCATTTACAAAGCTCATACTATATGCCAGTCTCTGTACTATGCCAAGCACTGCATGTTTCACTTACACGTTATGGCTTAGGCCCTAGTGTCGGGTCTACTGCTTTGGCAAAGGCTGTAGGGTTGGTTTCAACACTAGCCACATCAGTGTGAGTAGAGAAAGACCAGTTTAAGCCAGGCTCGGTGGCTCAGCCTGTAATCCCGCGCCTTTGGGAGGCTGAGGTGAGTGGATTGCCTAGGCCCGCGGGTTCGAGACCCGCCTGGGCAGCGAGACCTCATCTCTGCGGGGCGTGGTAGCGCATGCCTGTAATTCCGGCTACTCGGAAGGCTGAGGCGGAAGGATCGCCGGAGCCCAGCAGGCGAGGCTGCGGTGGCTGGGAGTGGCCACTGCACTCCAGTCTGGGCGACCGAGTGAGACTCCAACTCAAAAAAAAAAAAAAAAAAGACCAATTTGGACATGAGCTTCAGAGGTAGCTGGGGAGTGGCAGCACCATGCCTCCTCAAGCTCTGCGAACTCCTCCTGCTGCCACCTGGAACATTCACTGTGTGGTTCACCGGTTTTTAACAATTCTAATTGTTAGGCATTTCTGCCTTGTATTGAGCCACGTTGTACCTCTGTGACTCTGACTCATTGGTCCAAGTTCTGCCTCCTGAGTCAATGTGGCAACCCTATGTATAGTTGAAAGCAATGATTTGTCTTCCCCCTCAAGTGTTTTTCTCTTTCAAGCCAAAAAGGCCTTTCAGAGCCTTTCAAGCCAGCTTTCCTTCAGGCTTTTCTTATGAAGTAACTTTGTCTAGGTGATGAGCTCGAGTTTGTTCATTTTCCACATAGGGATTATTAAGGATGATACTCAGAACTGAGCTGGACATTCTGGATATCGTCTAAATGGTACAGAGTATCATAGAACTTGTTCTGGGTGATGTTTGTATTTTATTCCAACCCAAAATTGTGTTATGTTTTGTGGTTTGCATATCATGCTTATTGAGGATTTGGGGGTTTTTTTGAGTCAGAGTCTCACTCTGTCACCCAGGCTGGAGAGCAGTGGCATACTCATGGCCACCGCAGTCTTGTCCTGCTGGACTCAGGTGATCCTTCTGCCTCAGCCTTCCAGGTAACTGGAACCACAGGCATGTGCCACCATGCCCGGCTAATTTTTTAATTTTATTTTATTGTAGAGATGAGGTCTTACCATGTTGCCCCTTAGCTCAGGCAATCCTCTTGCCTCGCCTCCCAGAGTGCTGGGATTATAGGCGTGAGTCACTGGTCACTGTGCCCAGCAGAGGGTTTTTGTTTTTTAAGTTGTCTTTTGTGTGTGTGTTTGTGTGTGTGTGTGTGTGTGTGTGTGTGTGTGTGTGTGTGTGTGTGTGAAATTTACTTTTCTGAATATGCCACAGGTCATCTGTTGGGCTTGCAAAATATAGTCATGTGCCACATAATGACATTTCAGTCTGCTGACCACATATACAATGGTGGATATGGTAAGATTATAATACTGTATTTTAACTGAACCTTTTCTATATTTAAATACATTTAGACACACAAATACTTAACATTGTGTTACAGCTGCCTGCAATATTAAATACAGTAACTTGCTGTACATGGTTTGTAGCCTGGGAACAATAGGCTAGAACATATAGCCTAGGTGTGTAGTGGGCTATATATCATCTAGGCTTGTGTAAGTACACTGTATGATGTTTGCACAATGACACAATTGCCTAAGGAAGCATTTCTTAGGACATACCCCTTTGTTAAGTGACATGACTGTATATACACACATTGCTGGGTTTTTCCAGCTTCAAGAGGTAGAGCTTAATTCTACCTTTGAATGCAGGCTGGACTTAGTGACTTGTTTCTAATTAATGGAGTGTAGCAGAAATAAGAGAGTGTGACTTTCTAGGGTAGGTTAAAAAAACATTGTAGCTTCCATCTTGCTCTAGGGAAGCCAGCTGCCATGACATGAAGCAGCCCTATCAAGAAACCCACACAATGAGGAACTGAGCATCCTGAGATCAGGGGGTACGTGAGTCTTCTTGGAGGTGGATCCCTCAGCCAGTCCAGCCGTCAGATGACTGTAGCCTCAGCCAATATCCTGACTCAAACTTCATGAGAAACCCCGAGCCTAACCAGCTTCACAGACCACCTAGCCTAACCAGCTCCCCAAATTCATGCTCCATAGAAACTGAGATAATGTTTTTAAGTTACTAAATTTTGGCATAATTTGTTAGACAGTAATAGCTACTTCTATAATAATACTCCTGTAAACCTATTATCTAGAGGTAAAATGGCTAACATTTTTGTCCTTTTAGGCTTCTTTCTACAGAGGAGAAAATGTATAGATTTTCAAACACATAAATGTATAAAAAATATATAAATGATCGGGCATGGTGGCTCACACCCATAATCCCAGCACTTTGGGAGGCTAAGATGAGAGGATTGTCTGAGCCCACGGGTTAGAGACCAGCCTGGGCAACTTGGCGAGATCTCATCTCTGCAATAAATCAAAAAATTAGCCTGGCTTGGTGGCACATACCTGTAGTTCCAGCTACTTGGAAGGCTGAGGCGGAAGGATTGCCGGAGCCCAGCAGGTTGAGGCTGTGGTGACCATGAACGTGCCACTACACTCCAGCCTGGGCGACAGAGTGAGACTCCAACTCAACAAGCAAACAAAAAACCATAAACACATTTGCTTTTTTAAACAAAATTTGCGATTGCCACTTGCATGTCACTTGATAGACAAAGTCTTCCTTTCACAGTGATGTCATTTTAATGGTCACTGTATCCTGTATAATAGAAATACCATTTAGTTGTTCAGTTCTCTATTTTGAATATTTTTCTAAATTTTCTCTATTACAAACAATGTTGTAATGATGAATATCCTTGTAGCTACATTGTTTTTCTTTTCAATAGCCAAATTTTGTGTACCTACATGTATTATTCTTAGGATAATCTAGTAACTGAAGTTTCAACAGTCAAAAAATATGCATATTATTGACACTTTTGATATGTGTTACAAAACTTCCCTTCAGAAAAGTTGTATCATTCCCAACATATAGAAATGATAAATATTGGCTGGGTATGGTGGCTCAAGCCTGTAATCCCCGCACTTTGGGGAGACCAAGGTGAGAGGATTGCTTGAACCCACTCATAAGCAGACCTTGAACAACTATTGTAATACTATAAGAAAGGGATTGGCAGTAGTGGGAAACTGCCAGGGAAGTCGGAGGGACACGTCATCAACAAGGATACCTGCATAATGAACATTTGTATACCTAACCCTGAATTTTACCCCACATATTTGAAATTAAAAATTAAAATCGTATCAATCTTCTCATTCTCAGCAGTATTAGATATTATTCCTTTTCATCTTGCTATTGTAAGTGGAAAAGAAATTTTTTTTTTATTTTATATTTCTTTGATTACCATTTAGTTTAACATCTTTGTTGTCCATTTATTATTATTCTGTAATAATTGCCTAGTCATACCTCTTGACCTTTTTTTTTACCTATTGATATCTTCATCTTTTTATAATGACTTTATAAGAGCTCATTGTATGTTAAGTTATTAACTCCTTGTCATATATTCCTATTTTCCCCAGTTTGTCATTTTTCTTTAATCTTTATATATAGTATATTTTGCAATACATACTTTCTTTTTCTTTTTGCTGGCTATGACTCTGTTAAAAAGCTCAGTTTTACCCCTTATAGTAATCCCACTAGTATTCTTGTTTAATTTATTCCTAAGCCAGAATGTATATTTTGTTGATACTGTGACTGAGATCTTTTTTGCTGTTATCAAACTGGTCCTTGCTGTTTTAAAGTAAAACAATTGATTGTTGTATTTGTCTTGTATGACTTAATTTCTCTCTCTATGACTTAATTTTCTCTCTCTCGCTCGCTCTTTTTATTTTGCTTTATTTTCTTAGGGTTTTAGGAAATTATAGTTGTCTTTATAAAAAGCAATCATTCAGAGGAGTTTTCTGTTTTTTTGTTTTCTTTCATTGGTTAGAACTTCCAGAACAATATTAAATGATAGTGGGGGTAGTCTCCTTATCTTGTTCTGTCTTTAATGAAACTACCTCTACCATATCAATGCTAAGTTCTCTTATTCATTTCAGTAAACCATTCATTTAATAGACCTTCAATGGAAGAGTACCCTTATATTACTAGAATATTTACTCTTTTTATGAGGAACTAATGTTGAATTTCCATCACAAGAATTGTAGCATCTAGTGAGATAACCATGGAATTCTTCTTTTAAATATCTTGGTATTTGTCATAGATTTGATAATGGTAATTATCAAATAATGGTCTTTGCGTTTCTAGAATAAACTTTTTTTTGTTCATGGTGTACTATTTCATTAATTTGCTAATATGTTTGGAATTTTGCATGTATATTTATAAATTTGATTGGCATTGCTATTTGTGCGTACAGTTTTTGACAGGTTTTGCCATCATGGTTATGAAAATAAACTAAGAAGTTTTGCATCTTTTTGCCATAATAGGAAAATGATAGAAATCATATATATATATATATATATATTTTTTTTTTTTTTTTTTTTTTTTTTTTTTTTT
>NW_007251420.1:560690-562624 GCF_000164805.1 Carlito syrichta | reverse complement strand
TTTTTGAGTTGAAGTCTCACTCTGTCACCCAGGCTGGAGTGCTGTGGCATGCCCATTGCTACTGCAGTCTTGACCTACTGGGCTCAGGCAATCCCTCCACTTCAGCCTTCCAAGTAACTGGAACTACAGGCATGCACCAATATGCCCAGCTAATTTTGATTTACTGAGATGAGGTCTCACTGTACTACCCAGGCTGTTCTCGAATACGTGGGCTCGGGTAGTCCTCTCACCTCTGCCTCCCAATGTGCTGGGATTACAGGCTTGGGCCACTGCGCCTGGCTTGGTTTTTGTTTTCTTAGCCTTCTCTTGAGTCAATGTAGAAAATTTTGATTTCCTAGGAAATCATCCGTTGATTGAGATTTTCAAATTTAATAGTATAAAATTAGTACTTATATTTTCTATACTTCACACTCTTATGTATCTGGAATGTTATATTTTGTCTGATGTTACTTACTTGTGAGAATGTTTTGTGAAGGATTACATTTGGTAGATGATTATCTATTTTATTTGAGCTTTTTTTAAGATCCAATTAATGAATTTTATTTCTAAATTCTGGAGGAGGGGTGCATTCTAATTTTTTATTATTATTATTATTATTTGAGTTGGATTCTCACGCTGTTGCCCAGGCTGGAGTATAGTGGCACACTCACGGCCACCCAGTGTTGACCTGCTGGGCTCAGGTGATTTTTCCGCCTCAGCCTTCCAAGTAGCCAGAACTACAGGCACGCGCTGCCACACCCAGCTAATTTTTTATTTATTATAGAGACAAGGTCTTACTAAGTTGGCTGGGCTGGTCTCGAAGCCGTGGCTCAGGCAATGCACTTGCCTTGGTCTACCAAAGGGCTGGATTACAGGCTGAGCCACCAAGCCCGGCCTTAATTCATTAATTTTTACCTTTGAATTTGTTCATTTCTTTCTCAGACTTTCCTTGCATTTTTATTTTATTTTATTATTTTTTTCTTTTTTTTTTTTTTTTTGTTTTTTGTTGTTGTTGTTGTTGTTTTGAGTTGGAGTCTCACTCAATCGCCCAGACTGGAGTAGCTGGAACTACAGGCACGTGCTACCACGCCCGCCTGATTTTTGATTTATTGTAGAGATGAGGTCTCACCAAGTTGCCCGGGCGGGTCTCGAACCCACGGGCTCAGGCAATTCACTCACTTCAGCCTCCCAAAGGCACGGGATTACAGGTTGAGCCACCGAACCCGGCTGTGTTATTTTTTTCTTTTGAATTAGGGTCTCACTTTTGCCCAGACTGGAATACAGTGGCACGATCATGGCTCACTGCAGCCTTCACCTCCTGGGCTTGGCCTCCCAAGTAGCTGGGATTACAGGCACATGCCACCATGCCTGCCTAATTTTTTTTAATTTTTATTATTTGTGGAGACAAGGCCTTGCTATGTTGCCCAGGATGGTCTCAAACTCCTGGGCTCAAGCAGTCCTGTCTCGGCCTCCCAAAGTGCTGGGAGTGAGCCAGCACCCCGGCCACTACTACTTTTTTATTACCTCCTCTTTCCAGACTTCATCCTCCAGGTGTATTGAAATCATCTGAAGGTTCACAGATTCAGAATGGTTTAGCAGTATGAAATTTTTCTTTTAACAACAATTCTTAAATTGGCATTAAACTGCATATTAATATAGTTACTTTAGCTGGACATGGTGGCTCAAGCCTGTAATGCCAGCACTTTGGGAGGCCAAGGCGAGAGGATTACCTGAGTCCATGGGTTCAAGACCAATCTGGACAACTTGGCAAGACCTCATCTCTACAATAAATAAATAAATAAATTAGCTGGGCGTGGTAGCGTGTGCTTGTAGTTCCAGCTGCTTGGAAGGCTGAGGCAGAAGGATTGCCTGAGCCCCGCAGGTCAAGGCTGTGGCGGCTGTGAGCGTGCCACTGCCCTCCAACCTGGGTGACAGAGTGAGACTCTGACTCAAAA
>NW_007251420.1:532012-560670 GCF_000164805.1 Carlito syrichta | reverse complement strand
AAAAAAAATATATATATATATATATATATATATATATATATATATATATATGACTTTCTTTGCCCTGGAATATAAAAGGTAGCCAGCCTTTGTTGTAGAGCAGTATTATGTGGTTCTGCTCCTTTTTTAAAGTGATTTTTGTTTTTTCTCCTTGCATTAGGTATTTTTCTCTTGTATTTTTAATGAACTATTGACATTTTGCCAGGATAGGTCCAACTGTGGCTATCTCTCTTTTTCCGTGTTTGTGTCCACTTGTGCATATGTGTGAATGGATTGTTATATATGTAAATATATTTTAAAATCTCTTCTGGTACTTGGTAAGTTTCCCTGGTGCAAAGTCTTGTCTCTGAGATTTCCTTTAAATTTTTTCCTCTATTTTAACTTTTTTTTTTTAGTTAGAGTCTCACTCTGTTGTCTAGGCTGGATTGCAGTGGCACAATCATGGCCACCCCAGCGTTGACCTGCTGTTCTCCAGCAATTCTTCCACCTCAGCCTTCCAAGTAGCCGGAACTACAGGCGCATGCTACCATGCCCGACTAGTTTTTGATTTATTGTAGAGATGAGGTCTCGCCAGGTTGCCCAAGCTGGTTTCGAACCTGTGGACTCAGGCAATCCTCTCACCTAGGCCTCCCAAAGTGCTGGGATTACAGGCTTGAACCACCATTCCCGGGCTATTTAAACTTTTTAAAAAATCTGATAAATTTCTCCTGCTGTAACTCCTACTTGTACCATGAAACTTTTTTTTCTGTCCCCAAATACCTTGAGATAGCACATATTTCTGTTAGACGCCGATTCTCAGTGACAAGGGAGACACATACCTTATGAGTAGGGCTCTTCCTCTGCTCATGTATTTTGTTGCACTTCTGATTGGACTCTGGTCTCCTGAAAAGGAAAATTGTTTCTTTGACTAGAAGCTTGTCTGACTTAGGGGTACTTAAAGTTGCATATTACATATCATTTTGGCCCGTTTGGAAAGTTGCTTGATACAAAATTATATTCATTGCTGTGAGATGGACTACAAGTGATAGTACGTCTTGCTGTGTCTTTCCATAGAAAAGAAAGAAAAACAAAAAAATACCCCACCAATATTCATAATGCACATTGGGTCTCCTCTTTTTTTTGAGTTAGAGGCTCACTGTGTTGCGCAGGCTGAGTGCAGTGGCACTCTCTCAGCCACCCCAGCATTGACCTGCTGGGCTCCGTAGATCCTGCCACCTCAGCCTTCCAAGTAGCCGTAACTGCAGGCACGTGCTACCACGCCCAGTTAATTTTTTATTTATTGTAGAGATGAGGTCTCACCATGTTGCCCAGGCTGGTCTCGAACCTGCGGGCTCAGGCCGTCCATTCGCCTCGGCTTCCCAAAGTGCTGGGGTTACAAGCTTGAGCCACTGTGCCCGGCCTGGATCTCCTCATTAGCCATCTGCATGTCTTTTCATTTCTTTCATAATTTTTTGCTTTTTTTTTTCCTTTCCTCTTAATTTGGGGAGAATTTCTTAAGCTGCTATTCTGTAGGGATCTCCTAATTCACTAATTAAGTTTACTGCAGTGTAGGTCTGCCAGTTACTCTTTTCATTGTGTGTTTTACTTTGGCAATTGCATTTTACACCTCTAAGATTGTTGTTCTTTTCATATTGCTCCTTCTTTATGACAGCCTATTCTTGTCTTATCAGCGAGGCAGTATTTTGAATCTCATTGAGATTTTGTTTTCTCCTATTTCTGGCAACAGCTTTGTCTGAGCATACCAATTGGTCCTCTTTTAAATTGCTGAATATTTTTATATCCAATTATTGCCCCTCTGTGTATATTTTTGGAGGGATGTTTGTGTTTATTCTGTAGCTGAGATGGGTTCTTTTGGAAATTGTGTGAGCCCCTGTACAGTTTTTGTTCCAGAATAGTCTCCCTTTGGTAGCCCAGAGGCCACTGTGCCATGGGCCCCACTCAGTCAGCCCACTACATCTGCCAGCACAGTGGCCCACCTCACATGCAGTCTGTGAACTGTGCTCTGGGGCCAACGGCTGCTCCCCATAGTCTCTAGTGATACCACAGAGACTTGAGGAGATTCAGGTTTGTTCCCCTGCTTCTATCTCCAGCTCTTAGGCTAGTGTATGTTTGTGGGTTGGGGGACTGACAAGGGAGAAATCCTGAACAAACCTCTGAGTTAAACCGTTTTCTGATCCACTCTGCTTTATATGTGTTGCTTGTGCTGAAGCCTTTCAAAGGACTGAGACCCTTCTTTGGAATCTAAAGGTGGTATTTAGCCAAATTGGACTACTTGGTGTTGTCTAATCTTTGTTCCCCTCCTGTATCATTGGTCTCCACCTGAAATGCTCTCTTCTGAATCTTCATTTCCATCTGTAGAAATTCCATCATTTACTTCCCAGCTTAGTGCCACTTCTTTCAGGAAGCATTCCCTCCTCAAGATTCCTGTTACCATATGTGATTGTCCCTTCATCATATTCTGCCTTACCTTCTGGCTCTTTATGTCTTTGTAATCCTCTTCCTTTTGCATTGTGAGCTCTTTGAGTTCAGGAGTCATGTCTTGTTCACCTTTGTTTGGAGGTGTGTTAGAATGAAGAGGTAGAGGAAGCCAGGTTCGAGTCCCCTCAACACTACTTTCCCTGAGACCTTGGACAAGTAAGTTACTCAACCTCTGAGTGTGTTTTCTCTTCTGAAAATGGGCATAACAACAATATCTACCTCCTAAAGCTGTTTTAAAGAGTAAATGAGCTAACAGCAGGTGAAGGCTGAAATGAATATTAGCTTCTTTTTCTGTACCCCTTATACCTAGCCCATTTAGTGCCTCATCTACACTGGCCTTCAGGTAATGGTGATTGAGCAAATAAATGCAAATCCAAAGTGCTTTTGCACAAAACTTACTTTTGCATTGAGTCAGTGGCAGATCCAGGAAAGAGTACAGGGCTATTAAGTGTCCCACACTTATGCTACCTGCACATGCCAAGTAAGTGAAACTCTTCAGATTACATTTGACAAGGCCTCTAGAATGGAGGAGGAGGGTTTTGTTTTTATTACTTTGTTTTAGCAAATAAATTTTAGCCTTTCTACAAAAGATAGAATTATATTTGATTGGTTGGTTGGGTTTTCAAATAAGCATTTGTTTTCTTGTTTGCCTTAAAGTTTTATAAACTAATAGCCACAGATGAAGGCTTAAAAGAGAGGCAACATAGTGTGAGAGTGGAAAGATTTGATTCAAAGTAGAATTTTAGATGGTTGTTGATTGTTAACTCCTTTCCAGGCAGATTTCACAAATCCTTTAGTCAGTGGTTATATTAATTCCATATATGGTTCCTCCCCTGTTCTGCTGGATTACGTTGAAGTTAGCATGTCATTTCCCTCTATTAGAGTCTTGTCTAATAAAGTAGGAAAATCTCTTCCCAGATTATATAACTTTGACTAAGCTAGGGAATTTGATTTTTTTTTTTTTTTTGAGTTGGAGTTTCACTCTTGTCACCCAGGCTGGAGTGCAGTGGCATACTCATGGCCACCGCAGCCTCGACCTGCTGGGCTTAGGTGATCCTTCTGTCTCAACCTTCCAAGTAGCTGGAACTACAGACCCACACCACCACACCTGACTGGTTTTTTTGACTTATTATAGAGACGCTATCTCACCAAGTTGCCCGGGCTGGTCTCGAACCCCTGGGGTCAGGTAATCCTCTCGCCTAGGCCTCCCAAAGTGCTGAGATTACAAGATGAGCCACTGTGTCCAGCCCTGATATTTTTTAAGGAGAAAGACACTTTTGTAATTCTTTCCCTTGATGATTATTAAACTGGTTTAGAGGAGGTGGGAGGTGTGTGGAGGGATATTCACCGTGGAGTAAATATGCCTTCTAGGAATTTTTCTTCTTTTGTTATCTCCTTCTAGGCCTGCATTGCCCAAAGTCTTGGAAACTTGCTGGATATGATGTACCGGGAACCAGCACGATGGTCCTACACATTCCAGACATTTTCCTTTATGAGCCGCTTGAAAGTACAGCTGGAGCCCTTCCCTAAGAAACTCTTACAGGCCAAGAAGCCAGTACAGATCTTTGAGAGGTCTGTGTACAGTGATAGGTAAGATGCCAAGCCCTCCACCCAAGCCCATGCTTAGTACTGCCTGTTTGCACTTGTTACTCAGACCCTGCTCTGCTTTAGTCATTGAAAATTTTACTTTGAAAAATTATATATTTTTTAAAAAGACAACACTATATAGGTTTGTCCAGAGTTGTAATTCTGCCAAATTATCATCTGTGTCAAGAAAGGAAATTGTGTTTTTTGAAAACTGAATGTGTTAAATTTCTTACATTGCTACCGATTACCTTACATTTCCTTTTTTTCCTCATAGAAGCCAGCTAGTAGCTATCTAGTATAACCATTACATGCTGAAAGGCGCAGAATAGACACTTAAGTAGCGGTATATGTTCTAGGGTTCTTCAAGAAAGGATGTCCAGGCAGAAATAGCACATCTAAGAAATTTGCTTCTATCTTGGATTTAGCCTTTTTTGACTCCTTCTTTTGTGACCCCTTATTGCTGGCCAGAGTCTGTAGCTTATATCAGGTCAGGTGAAGGACATCGTCCTGACCACCTGAGGGAGTGAGATGTGAAGTCACTTTTCATGAAGACTAACAGCCAGCCTGGTAAGTGAGCCCATCTGTTCCAGAGAGCCACTCCATGCAGACTCTGAATTCCTGGCTCTGCCACGGAGGCCAGGCTGTGACTTGTGGTTAAGCTGTCTTGAAACAGAGTCAGGATGGCTTGGTCTGGACACTGCTGAGGTTTTTCTTATCTGAAGTCTATGTGACATGTGTCAGTGTGAAATGGTACTTTCAAGCAAAATGACCTATTTAAGTCCCTTTGAGTTACCAAAATGGAAAATGGTGCATTTTCATTGTCCATTTACTGCTGAAGACACTCAGTTGCTTACTGTTTTAATTCTAAGTTATATAAACTAGTTTTGCTTATTAGTGTGCCCATAAAGCCTCCTGGAAGAAAAAAAAATGCAGTCATATACCATCTTGTAAATGGCATGTGATTTTCTGACTTGCCTAAAAACCAAGCAAGATATGTAAAACAAACCCTTTGAGCTACATATTCCTTCTTTATGTACTCCAAGAGAGAGCCTATTCTCTATCAAAGCTAAATATGTAACTTACAAATGACTGGGCTATAGATTTCAGTTCTTTTTCAGCTGTTAGGTATGCTACTGCCTATTTTCCTCTCTCTTCTCCCAAGCCATGCCTCTTGAACTAGGAAGTTGAATTACATATAATAAACCACCTGGGTTGCTTGGAAACATATTTACAGTCTGTCTTTTGATTTCTAACCCCTTAGTGAGGTAGGCATGTGAGACCCCTTAGAGAAAAACAGAGAAATAGAAATGCTTTGTTAATTAGAATTAGAGGCAACATGTGTCTTAACACTTACTTGTAAAGGAAGAGATAAGATTTAATTACATTCTGGGCAGCCGCAACAACCTAGGTGCTTTTTTCAGAGAGGGCATTTTTGAGACAGAAAGGATAACTAATTATAAATTCTAATCCTGAGGGTAGTTTAGATCTTGTTTGCTCAGCACAGATTTATTGAATGCCTCCTACGTTTTGGTACCAGGCCTGGCCCTGGGTCTGCAGCAATGAATAAGGCAGACCCAGTCCCTGCCTTCACACGGATCCTCGTCTAACAGGGGCAGAACACACGCTTACATGTTTGACATATGTTCCAAAGGAGAGACATGGGTTATTTGGGAGAGTGGATTAAAGGGAAGAAGAAATCTTTTGTGTTTGAGTGAAAGGAAACACTAACATGTGGTTTTAGATTTGAGGTCCTACTTCTAGGTCCTTAAGTGCTCGTTCTCAAGAGAGGCAAAAGCCCCTTTTATAGGGCTGATTAATAAATCTTTAATTTGTCTTTATAAGATCTTAATTTCTTCTTCTACTTACCTGTGAGGAAGCTAAAGTGTTTTTCACTACTTAAGTTACAAAAGTCACTTTTTCCTTTATTTCCTTCACTTAGACTGTAACAATTCCAGACTGAAAAAGTTTACTTTTGGAGTTTCTAAGAGCCTTTTCATAGCCTAGCAAAAACCAGTTATAATAATAACTGTCTTGAATATTATATGCCAGCCACTCGTCTAAGCACTGGGTACTGAATGCAAGTCATCACAACAATGTGCTGAGAGAGTTTAGGTAACTTGCACAAGGTGACATAACTAGTGAATGCTGCAGCCTGGATCAAACCCTGGAGTGTTACTTTAGGACCCAGTCTCTTAGTGGTGACACTCACAGCCTTGCAGTCTACACTTTTGTGAACCATTCGTACATGAGGATTCTGAATTTTTTTTTCCCAGAAGTAACCCATTGCTAAGTGTTGCCTTCAAAACTGGAGTCTATTGTTTAGGATATAAATTGTGTTTTGTGTTAAGATGTCTGAGGTTTGAAAGCTGAATTGACCCTTTCTGAAGCCATGACTTCTGTTTAGCTCCAGTTTCTTTTTTACTAGGTTCTCTTTTAGTCGTGGAAATAAACAAGAGGCAAGGCTAGCTTGATTTTTAGCTTCAGCCTTTTTAAAAAATCTCAACTAGAAGCTCAACAGCAGAGAACGCAAGCAAATAAGAGCTCATATGCACTTTGTAGGACAGTCTGCTTTCTTGGTAATACTAAGGTTAATAGGAAGTGCATTTTCTGCTCCATAGAGGATACCACATAAATACAGTTCCTTCTCGACTAGACAACTAGACAAGAGGATGGCTCAGCAACCTGGAGACTGAGGAGCCCTCAGTCCTTAAATGAAATGTAGTGGGTGGCTTCACACTGGAGTCACTCATTTTTTCTTGTTTTTGTTGTTGTTGTTTGTTTGTTTGGGGCCTTGCTATAATAATAAGGAAATCTTAGAAGTTCAGGTTTACATGTACCATTTACTGTATGTGCTGACTGATTTTCTAGCAGGGAAAATTGTTAGGGACCAATGATATTCTCTTCTGGTGTCCCTTTTCTTTCAGTGAATTAATCCATCTAATCCTTTAAAGTCTAGATACTATTTTCCTTCTTGGTATTGAACTAGGAGGGAGATATAGGTTAAGAATTCAGATTTCTTAGGGATTGATAAGGAGCTAGAAAGGTTAAGTGGTTTGAACAGACATGGAACAAGTTGGTTATTGATTTTTCTGCTTTTCTCTCTCTTGTGCCTTTCATTCCATTTTCCATTCTCCTCCCCACTCCCATCCCCATCCCACTTACATTTCCAACTAGGTATATCTTTGCAAAGAATCTTTTTGAAAATGGTTCCCTCAGTGACATCGAATGGCATATCTATCAGGACTGGCATTCTTTTCTCCTGCAGGAGTTTGCCAGCCAGCTCACATTACATGGCTTCATCTACCTCCAGGCTACTCCCCAGGTAACACAGAACCTAAAGCCTTAGACTTCAGGACCATATGAAACCTAGAAGGTGACATTCTCCAAGCCCCTGATTTTCTGGTTGAGGAAATTAGAGTGCAGGCATTACCTGGAGCATGGAGAACGGTGGGTAAACACCCTCCTGTCCAGCATTAAACATACTGTTTCCCACAGGCATTGTGCAGCAGCGTGTTGAAGACATTGATTCTGTATAGAAGGTTCCCTTTTTTTTTCAGACCTTACAGAGATGATAAAAAGTCCCTCTTGATGTGGTAGTGACACAGAGCAAATTGGATGTTATCTTTGTCACCAGACACCTGCCTGCAGGTTGAACACTCTGACCTGTAGCCAGCAGCCTCAGCCCCTCCTTCCCTCTGACTGGTTATCAGAGTCTGTAGTTGTCTTGATGGTTTCCTGAGGAGGATGTGGAGAGAAAGAGAAGGAGGGTTTCCTTACCTCATCCTGACACTGCCCTCATTTATAGCTCCTTTTGGAATCTTGATGCCACTGGTAAAGCAGGATAGACAGCACAAGTTGCATTCTGTGACTCTCTGACTTGGACTTTGGAAGCAGCCCGGCACACGGTATAATGATGTTGTGGCAGGAGCACCAAAGTCTGAAGACAGCAGTAGTCCTTGGCCTCTACTGAGTGGCAGTGACTTTGGGCAGCCCCTGGCAACCTTTTCACTGGAGCAGTCCTTGTCTGTAAAATTCTCTGGCTCAGCCAGGCACAGTTGCTCACGACTGTAATCTCAGAACTTGGGAGGCCAAGGCAGTAGGATTGCTGAGCTCGGAGTTCGAGACCACATGGGCAACATAGTGAGACCTAGTCTACAAAAAAATCAAAAAGTTAGCTGGGTATAGTGGTGTGCATCTGTAGTCCCAGCTACTCTAGAGGCTAAGGTGGAAGGATCCCCTGAGCCCAGAAGGTCGAGGCTGCCATGAGCAGTGACTGTGCTGCTGTACTCTGGGCTGGGAAACAGAGTGAGACTCTAACTCAAAAAAAAAAGGCTGGGTGCAGTGGCTCAAGCCTGTAATCCCAGCAGTTTGGGAGACCGAGGCGAGAGGATTGCCTGAGCCTGTGGGTTTGTGACCAGCCTGGACAACATGGAGAGACCTCATCTCTACAATAAATTAAAGAAAATTAGCTGGGCGTGGTCACACGTGCCTGTAGTTCTGGCTACTTGGAAGGCTGAGGCAGAAGGATCACTGCAGCCCACCAGGTCGATGCTGGAGTGGCTGTGAGTGTGTCACTGCACTCCAGCCTCGGTGGCGGAGTGAGACTTCAACTCAAAAAATAAAAAAAAAATCCGCTGGCTAGATGATCTCTAAGGGCTCTTCTGGAGTAGAATTTTGAATCAAGGTGGGAGGTATTTTTTTTAGAGATGTATTGCTCTCAGCTTTTGAGACATGCATCCAGTGTATAGTCAAATGCCAGATATACCACATAATCTTAGAAGGAGGCCATGGCTAGAGGCCATGCTTTGTTGAGATGAGACTGAGCCTCACAGGCAGAAGTAAGCCTGAAAATAGATCAAGCAGATTCAGAAGATGAGTGGGAGGGCACCCATTACACAACCCCACACGGACCGAAGAGGGGAAGACTGGAAAGAAGGGCCTTGCCCCAGGAAGGTGGCAGTTAGGAAAGAGGCCCTTGAATGTGACTGGGACCAGATATTGGGGATCTTTGCGTTGGGAATTTCTGGAGATTATGAGGCAAAAGCTAGATCATAGGCAGGAGTGAGAGATTCTCCAAAAATAAACAGGTCTAAGTTTTAAAATGAAACTGAACTAAAGATTGGTGAGAATGTAGGAGTGGAGTGGAGCCAAGCTGAAGTTAGATGCATAAATTGCAAGTTAACCAGATGGGGTACATTTATATGGCTTCTTTCAGTGGTCTTCATTACCTGGGAGCAGGAATAGAAGAGGCAAATTATGAAGGTGATTCTACTTTAGGGATAGGCACTGATGTCAGCAATTTGTGGAAGAAGAGTTCCCTCCCAAAGAGGACAACTTGAAGTAGCTGAGTGTAGCGTTCAGGGTGAGAAAGAAGTCCTGGCACCCAGGAAAACGGCCTGGGCTGAGGAGGAGTGAAGGTGCTGTGGACTTGGAGTGAGTGAAGATCCAGGTTGGAATTGGAAGAGGTGGCAGGTTTCCTGTGGGAGCTGAGGGATGGCTAAACTGAAAGGAGCAGAATGTTGAAGGGCTGAACATTAGGAGAAGTGATAGTGCTGACCTCACCTTTTCCAAGAGAAACGGAACTTCAGCACAATCTGCTTGGGACCATGAAGATAATTTTGGGGAAGAAGTGGGCTGATTCATTCCTGAGGGACAAACAGGGCAGCTTGGCCAGCTGCCAAGGCTCTTGTGTCTGGGGAGTGAAGGTTGGACCCAGACACTGGGACCCAGCAAGGAGAGCAAGGCTTCCTCGTGTTTCTTCTTTGTGTACTCTGGCCTTGTGAGAGGCAGAGAGAGGTAATGTCAGTTGCTGCAACAGAATACCTGAAGCTGGTTAATTTATTTGGCTCATAGTCATGAAGCCCTAACACCCAGGAAGTTCAAGATCAGGCTGCTGCATCAGGTGGGCTTCTGGTGAAGGCCTTGTGCTTCATGATGATGTGATGGAGAAACTGAAAGGGAAGTGGCATGTGCAAAAGGGGCACAACATGAGGGGCAACCTTGCTTTACATCCTGCTCTCTTGGTAACTAATCCAGTCTTCAAGAGTGAGAACTCACTCCCTCGAGAATTAACCCAGCCGCCAGAGAGTGACATTAATCCCTCTTAATGATCTAATCACCTCTTAAAGACCCCACCTCCCAATACCCTGGCACTGGGGGCCAAATTTCCAACATGTGAATTTTAGGGATACACTCAAACCATAGTGGATGGTGATAGTGATTATTATTATCATCACTGGGGGGGGTAGGTGCTGATATATCTTTTTGGAGCACCTAAATGAAGCATTTCAGCTGGGGTAGAATGAAGGGAATTGAAGGATTATTGCAACTTAGTGGCCCAAAAGAAAAGTAGCTCTCTCATTTTGGAATTGGATGAGAGTGTTAGTGCTGTTTTGATAGCATTGGATCTGGGGATCCAGGAATGTCCATATTTCACCCCTGAAATTACCCTGACCTCTTCTGTGAAATTCAGAGGTAACTGTACCCAAGGGAAGAGCAGAACAGAGGTTAAAATAATCTCAGTGTAAAAAACTGTGCCAGTGCCCAGTATTCCACTGGGTATGTGAGCTGGACCTCCATGGGGCCTTCTGCTCCTTTTCACCTGTTCACCAACCTCTAAAAAGCAAGCAAGCCAGCAATAAAATGGCATCAGAAGAAGCTGGGCACAGTGGCTCACACCTGTAATCCCAACACTTTGAGAGACAGAGGCAAGAGGATTGCCTGAGTCCAGTAGTTGGAGATCTGCCTGGGCAACTTTGCAAGACTGCATCGCTGCAATAAGTCAAAAAATTAGCAGCTGGGCGTGGTGACTCAAGCCTGTAATCCCAGCACTTTGGGAGGCCAAGGCAAGAACATTTCCTGAACCCACAGGTTCGTGACCATCCTGGACAACTTGGCAAGACCTTATCTCTACAATAAATCAAAAAATTAGCTGAGTGTGGTAACTCGCACCTGTAGTTCCAGCTACTTGGAAGGCTGAAGCAGAAGGATCGCCTGAGCCCATCAGATTGAGGCTGCAGTAGTTGTGATCATGCTACTGCACACCAGCCTAGGTGACAGAGTGAGACTCCAAGTCAAAAAAAAAAAAAAACCCACACATATCAAAAGAGTAATGGCTACGCCTCAGTATGCCCACCCAACCTCATGGAATCAGGAAAAAAAAGTGTGCCTGGCCAGTGTGCCTCATAAAGTTCTGGGGCTGTCGCAGCATCAAGACAGCATGCGGGAGATGCTTGGGAACAAATGGCACCTGGGTTTGGGGATTGGGAGGCACAGACCTACTAGCAGCCACAGCCCTGTTCCTGTCTCCATCTCCAAGCATTCAGTAGAGCAGCTCTTCTTCCTGGGTGGAGCAGACTAAGGAGAAGACTGACAAAGGGTCCTGCCCCTGCCATTTGCAGCTACACTGTCTGTCCTGTTTACATTCAAGTGTGTCTTCCCTGTGAGGATGGGCTGAGATGAGGGGCCACTGTTTGAGCAGGATTTTTGAAAAAGAATTTCTTGTAACCATATTAGTAAAGCAGAAATTATACCATATGCTCAAAATACAAGTTTACTTAGACTTCTGGGGAAAACGCTTGCTCTGTTAAGCAAATTAATAGTAAAAAGGGAAATGTTAGCCTATTTTAATAGAAGATCAATTTTAGCATCAGTGTTTGTCTGCAAGCCATGAATGAATAATCATAAATAGCTTTTGTAAAAAGACTTGCTCTGCCCTTGTGTGTACTTGCAAACATAAAGCTACATTTTTTAAAAAATTCATTTTTGCCAGGCTTAGCCTGTAATCCCAGTGCTTTGGGAGGCTGAGGTGAATGGATTGCCTGAGCCCACTGGTTCGAGACCCCCCTGGGCAACTTGGCGAGACCTCATCTCTGCAATAAAATTTTAAAAAATTAGCTGGGCCTAGTAGCACATGCCTGTAGTTCCGGCTACTTGGAAGGTTGAGACGGAAGGATTACCGGAGCCCAGCAGGTCGAGGCTGCGGTGGCCGGGTGGCTGGGAGCGTGCCACTGCACTCCAGTCTGGGTGACAGAGTGAGACTCCAACTCAAAAAAAAAAAAATTCATTTTCTCTCTTTGAGAGACTATATATTTATATATATTTATACATATATATATATATTTTTTTTTGGAAAAGAGAATCAGATACATTTGCAATGTTTAGAAATCCTAAAGCTATCTTGCTAGTGGGTATAAATTGGTTAACATCTAAAACATCTAAGGAGGCAATTTGGCAGTATATAATAGCAAATATACATACTTTTTGGTCATAAAAGAAGTTTGTTTACATAATTTTGTTTCCTTAGAGAAAAGGTAAGACAGGGAGATAGCATAGATCCCAAATCTTTGGGAGTATTATGTACTTCATTTGGAAATTAAGTTTATATTTTTTAAGTATTTAAAAGAGGAAAGTCCTAAATCAGTAGATTAATCTCTCTGTTCTTCCAGGACAGATGACATTGAATAATAAAATGTTTGGCAGGTAGAGAGGGGAGTGAGGGCAATTCAGGCAAAATAAACATTTGGAGCGAAAGTTTTAAGGTGTGAAAGAGTTTGACCTGTCACCTAAGAAGAAGGTCAAATCTAGCTTAAGTAGTGAGTCCAGGGGAGGAGCCAGGACAATTGAGAAGTAGCAGGCGTGGCCTTGTGTGACAGGTAAAGGAGAAGACCATTCTCTGAACCTTCAGACTTAGCTGAATGCAGAAGAGAATTATGTGTACTCTGCAAAGGGGGTGGGAAGAAGAGTTAGTCTCAAGCCTTACTTTTTTTCTATTTTGCTTTATCTTTGACCTATGCAAATTTTGCATTCAGAGCAAATGTTTGGTATGATACGAAAGACATTTCCAGTTACCATTTTATAACTACAGTGCTACTCATACTTCCTTGAACTCTGGGGTTATGACTATTGGCAGTAAGGAGCTTGTGAAGTATTTTAAACAAGGAAAGTAACAGCATTATATTGCAGGACTGTGGAAGGGGGGACTGAAGGGGGCCAACTGAAAGGAGAGAACAGCTTTTGCCAGGAGCTTGACATGCTCTGCCTCAGGGAATCCTCGTAGTGACCTGTGGTTGGGTAGTGTTGAGGACATGGACACCCACAAAGATTGCACCACTAGTACATGCTGATTTACTCCTGGCTTTCTGACTTTAAGACCTATGCTCTTTCCATATATATGTCTGCCTCCAGGAGGCGTAGAGTCAGAAGGCTCTCAGCGTAATCCAGATGAGAGGCAATATGGACCTGATTAGGCAGAGGTGAGAGGAGAGACAAGGAGATAACCAGCTGGAGAGAGATTTAAGGGATTTCAGTGTCTTCTGGATGTGGGTGGGAGGAGAGAAAAGAGGGAAAATTCCATGTCCCTGACTTGGATGAATGGGTGGGTGATATTTGCCACTGACCACTGGAATATTAGGATATTCCAGGGGAAGAACAGGTTTAAGGTGGAGATGGAGAGAATGGTGTAGATCTTCTGATTGAATAAGAAAATGAGATAGCAGGCCAGGCATGGTGGCTCATGCCTGCAACCCCAGCACTTTGGGGGACCAAGGTGGGAAGATCACTTGAGCCCAGGAGTTCGAGGCCAGCCTGGGCAACAGTGAAACCTCTGTCTTTACACAAAATGAAAAAAAAATTAACTAGGCGTGTGGTGGTGTGTGCCTGCAGTTCCAATTACCCAGAAGGCTGAGATGGGAGGGTCACCTGAGCCTAGGAGGTCAAGGCTGCAGTGAGCCAGGATCATGCCTTTGCATTCCAACCTAAGTGACAGAGTGAGACCCTATCTCAAAACAACAACAAAAACCAGTAAAGTTGCACTTAGACATGATGAATGGGTCTCTGAGTAGCCTAAGTCTACATTGTAACATCCAAAATGGCAAATTAGCTCATTGGGGCCCTGGGGGTTGTCTTTTAGGTTTGTTTGAAGAGACTTTACCGAAGGGCCAGGGAGGAAGAAAAAGGAATCGAGCTGGCCTATCTCCAGCAACTTCATGGTCAGCACGAAGCCTGGCTTGTTCACAAAACAACGAAGTAAGTGGAGAAAAGAGCTTACCAGAGACATATCTCCCTGTTAGCCAGCTGTTAAAAAAACTTGCAACCCTATAAGAAGGTTCAGAATACCCTGGAAGTGATTGGAAATGTAAAGCATTTTCCTACTCAGAAATTTACTACTGAATATAACCTGTAGATTCCAAGGGATTTTCTGTTAGATTCTTTATGTCCATTTGTCTTTATTCTTTTTCTTTTTAACCATTTCCCTAGGCTGAGCACGGTGGCTTACATCTGTAGTCCCACTTTGGGAGATAGAGGTGAGAGGATTGCCCAGGCCCACGGGTTCTACACCAGCCTGGACAACTTCTCTTTCTACAATAATCTCATCTCTACAATAAATTTTAAAAGTAGCTGGGCATGGTGGCATGCACCCATAGTTCCAGCTACTTGGAAGACTGAAGCAGAAGGATCACCTGAGCTCACCAGGTCAAGGCAGTGGTGACTGTGAGCATAACACTGCACTCCATCCAGAGGAACAGAATGAGACTCTGACTCAAAAATTATCCTTAGATTGAACATTGTGATTGATGGTGACACTTGGCTCAGGGTGAAAGACTGAACATTTTTAGAGAAATTATAAGTTTTACTAAGTTGACATTTCTAGTTTCTACCTGTCCTCCCTTCAGGCTTGGTTTGTTGTCCACTGAAAATGTTTGGAACTCTGTCCTTCAGTGTAACTCTCAGGACTAAAGAGAAGGCTGGGCTCGATGGCTTAGCCTATAATCCCAGCACTTTGGGAGGCCGAGGTGAGTGGATTGCCTGAACTCACGGGTTTGAGACCAGCCTGGGCAACTTGGCAAGACCTTGTCTCTACAATAAATCAAAAATTAGCCAAGCGTAGTAGCACGTGCCTGTAGTTCCGGCTACTTGGAAGGCTGAGGCTGAAGGATTGCCGGAGCCCAGCAGGTTGACGCTGAGGTAGACGTGAGTGTCCTACTGCTTTCCAGCCTGGGCAGCAGAATGAGACTCCAACTCAAAAAAAAAAAAAAGAGAGAGACTAAAGAGAAATCTTACCTAACTCTGATGAAACCACAGAACCATTATTTTTATTTTTATTTTTTTGATTTATTGTAGAGATGAGGTCTCGCCAAGTTGGCCAGGTGGGTCTTGAACCTGCGGTCTCAGGCAGTCCACTCACCTCAGCCTCCCAAAACGCTGGGATTACAGGCTGAGCCACCGAGCCCGGCTGAACCATTTTTTAAAATGCTATTTACATGTAGTTTTTTTGAGAAGCCCCTTGAATTTAAATCTGTGCTCTGAATTATTAAGACTTGGTGAGTATATGAAGCTTGGCTCAGGTTCCCTTTCTCTTTTTCTGTCACCTAAACATTCATGCTTCTAGGCTTCACTTTGAGACTCTGCTGAACATTCCAGTGCTGGTGTTAGATGTCAGTGATGATTTTTCTGAAGAAGTAACCAAACAAGAAGAGCTCATGAGAAAGGTGAGAAGGACGTTAACTCCTGCTTTCTAGTAGTTTTCCTTTATCATATTTTTATCTTTCTGGCCTTTGCTTCAAAGTTCGTTATAATGGGTCTTGTGCCTTGCATCTCAGATTTCATTTTACACTCCAAAGCCTATAGGATCTTATACAAATCACAAATATAATCCCTATTCTCTAAAGTATGCTGGGCTAATAATTGTTAAATAATTGACTTGTAACTTGCACTTTGCAGCTGATTTTCTCCTCTAAAGTATTCTAAAACCAGGGAAATGAGACTTCTGGATTCTGTTCCTAGCTCTGCCAATTGATGCTATGTGACCCTGGGCTGCTCACATTCCTTCCCCATGCCTATTATCCCTTTTTTACAAAAACCTCATAGGGACCAGATGTAATGGCTCATGCCTGTAATCCCAGCACTTATGGAGGCTGAGGTGGGAGGATCGCTTGAGACCAGGAGTTTGAGACTAGCCTAGGCTAACATAGCAAGACCCTGTTTCTACACAAAAAAAAAAAATCAAAAAATTAGCCAAGTGTAGTGGTGCACACTGTAGTCCTAGCTACTTGGGATGCTGAAGCCGGAGAATTGCTTGAGCCCAGGAATTCAAGGCTGCAGTGAGCTATGATTAGGCCACTGTACTCCAACCTAGGTGGCAAAGCAAGACCCTATCTCTTAAAAAATAAAAATGAAAAGCCTCATGAGCTTGACTGCATATGCATTGTGCCTGGACTATTGAAAATAATCTGCTAAAAATGTGAAATTAAACTTTTGATTTCTCTCTTACCCACAGGTAGACACCTTTGTAAAGAATCTGTAACCAGTGCCATGATGTTCTGGCTGTAGTCTGGGCTCTCTGCCTTTCTGAAGCTAGAAAATTGTTGTATCTCCCACCCACCTTCCCATCCCCAAGTTCCTTCCACCTCTAGAGCACTGACACTCCAGGGCAATGAAGTGTGTTATCTTCAGCTTTGACATCATTTTCTTTTATATCTCAAGGACTTTGAAAGTAAAGTTTACTTAAGTTTTACTTATCTTTGTAATCCAGTTCGTTTATTTTAGTGTGTATCTGTTGGTGCCAACATTCACCTAAGAAAAGTCTTAGCTTTTTTTCTTGAATCCTTCACCAACCAGACTACCTGTGTGTTCACTTGCTCCCCTGACATGCCAAGGCAGGAATTACTCCCAGAATCCTCCGGCAAGCCCTGCCATGCATGAAGAAGGAGTCAAGTGGCTCGGGAGTGGGTGGGAGCTCAAGTGTGAGCCCTGGAGCTGGGAAATGGAGTCTGACCTCCAGGAAGCTTCTTTATCTCTTCTCATCTGCCATTCTTGGTAAGGGGTATAAGAGCAGAGGAGTTAGTCCTTTGTCCTAGAGCTGAAAAACCTGACCAGAAGAAAGGGAGAGAACATCAAGAGACTAAAAGTTAAGCATCTAACATTTAGAGTTGGTCTTCCCAGCACTCTGGTTTACTCTGAAATACCTCACCCAGTGAGTTTTAGATGGCCTTTTGGAGTGAATCTCTGTGCAGGAAAGAAAACTTTTTGTGCTGCTCTTCAGGCTTCAAGAACAATTTATTGTTGTGCAGAAATACATGTCTTTATAGAATTGAAATGCTCCATGCCAGAAACCTGCAGTTCTGTGATTCTCCAGAAGCAGATAGATTTCCTGCCCCAAGCTCTCGGCAGTTCCGCAGGCTCAGAGGAGTGAACTCGGGGTTCAACATGTCCCAGAGACAGAAATCTGTTTTTCTGTCCTTAGTGTTTTGGGATGAGTGTAAGATTGATTTCTAAGAAATGTATAAGGTTTTAAAATACAAATAAAGCGATCTCTGTATCCCACTTGTTAAAAAAATTTAACAGCTTTATTGATAGAGAATTCATACACCATACAATGCACCAGTTTAAAGGGTACAATTCAGTGGTTTTTAGTATAGTCATAGGGTTGTACAGCCAATAGTTCCAGAACATTTTTATTACTTCAAAAAGAAAGCCCAGGCTGGGCTCGGTGGCTCAGCCTGTAATCCCAGCACTTTGGGAGGCCGAGGCGAGTGGATTATCTGAGCCTGTAGGTTCAAGACCAGCCCAGGCAACTTGGCAAGACCTTGTCTCTACAATAAATCAAAAATTAGCTGAATGTGGTAGCACGCACCTGTAGTTCTGGCCACTTGGAAGGCTGAGGCGGAAGGATCACCAGAGCCGGAGCCTAGCAGGTCGACGCTGGGGTGGCTGTGAGTGTGCCACAGCACACAGCCTGGGCGACAGAGTGAGACTCAAACTTACACATACACACAAAGAAAGCCTATGTCCCACTTTTTTCTTCCAAGTTTCTCCACCTAACTCCCATCCCTGGGTAACCACTAGACTACTTTTCTGTCTGTACAGATTTGCTTTTCTTGAAATTTCATATAATTAGAATTGTAATATGTAGTATTCTGTAATTGGCTTCCTTTACTTAGCATAATGGTTTCAAGGCTCATCCAGGTTGTAACATGTGCATTTCATTCCTTTTTATGGCAGAATAGTGTTATGTTTTTGTTCATTCATTCATTATCTGTCATTCTGATTGTAGCCATCCAAGTGGGTATGGAATGATATCTCACCATGGTTTTGATTTATGTTAGCCTCTGATAGCTAATGATGTTGAGCATCTTTCCATGTGTTGATTGGTCATTTGGATACTTATTTGGAAACATGTCTATTCAAATCTTTTGCTCATTTTTTTCATTTTGTTATTTGGCTTTTTATTGTTCAGTTGTAAGGGTTCGTTGTGTATTCTGGGTACAAGTCCCTAAGCAGATGGATATATAATTTGCAAATATATCTCCCATTCTGTGAGTTGTCTTTTCATTTTCTTGAGGCACAAAAGTTTTTCATTTGGTGAAGTTTGTTCTACTTCTTTCACTTGTGCTTTTGGTGTCATGTCTAAGAAGACTTTGAATAACCCAAGTTCACAAACACTTACTCCTATGCTTTCTTCTGAGTCTCATGTTTTTTAACTCTTACATTTAGGTGTATGATCCATTTTGAGTTAATTTTTGTGTGTGGTGTAAGGAAAGTGTCACCTTCATTTCATTGTATTTGCCTATCCAGTTGTCCCAACAACATTTGTTTAAAAGAGTATTTTCCCCCTATTGAATCGTCTTGGCGCCCTGTTGAAGATTTGTTGGCCGGGTGTGGTGGCTCATGCCTATAATCCCAGCACTTTGGGAGTCCAAGGTGAGAGGATTGCCTGAGCCCACTGCTTCTAGACCTCATCTCTACAATAAATCAAAAAATTAGCCAGGCGTGGTGGCACATGCCTGTAGTTCCAGCTACTTGGAAGGCTGAGGCAAAAGGATTGCCTGAGCCCAGCAGGTTGAAGCTGCAGTGGCCGTGAGCATGCCACTGCACTCCAACCTGGGTGACAGAGTAAGACTCCAAAAAGAAAAAAAAGAAAATTTGTCCTACTTGTTTGGTGCAGTGGGCCTGGGTGGGGTCTTTAAATGTGGATATTTGGACCGCAGGAAGGCAGGCTGAAACTTTTGGGTACCTTGGATTTTAAAAGGAGACACTGGGGAGTGGAAGTCACACTGGGATTGACAGTATCTGCTAAGCATTTTGCCTAAAATGGTCTCTGCTCCACATTGCTGGGCCCTTCTGGGTGGCTGTTGTCACTCTTGGTTTAGACCAACCCCTAGAGTCAAATAACTTGGATTAACACATACAAACAGCTGCATTTCTTCCTGGCTTAGGATGTGGTAAAACCTGCTCTTGTGGAACCTGAATATTACTATAACAAGGCTGTGAAAGTTCTCAAACTCTCAGGTTTTTGACATGGGGGAGAAGGTGAAAGAGGCTGTTGGTTACATGCAAATCCTAGAGTCACAGGGAAGGTGAAGCAAGGAAATAACATGCACTTTAAACATAAAGACTGTCACCTCCTTTGGCCTCCCCTTTTTAAATAGTGAGCAGTTTTAAGTTTTCTGGGCTCCTTTCTACTTCCTTGTCTCTTGGCTCCCCCAACCCCAGTGCCTCCCTTTCTGTCTCCTGGGCTAACACGTTTTTCTCCTCTCCTCTGAAGAGTTGGTGTCCCCTTCGCACCCTTGGCTCATTGCTGTCTTTACTCACTCCCTCTGCGTGATCTTGTATTGGTTTTCTATTGCTGCCATATCAAATTATTACAAATAGTGGCCTCAAGCAGCACACATTTACTGTCTTACAGTTCTGCAGGCCAGACACTGACATGGGTCTCACTGGGCTACATCAGTTACAGGGTTACTTTCCTTTCTGGAGCTTCAAGAGGAGATTCTGTCCTTACCCCTTCTGTCTTCTGGAGGTTGTCCCTATTCCTTGACTTACGGCCAGTTTATTTTTAAAACTCGTAACGTTGCATCTCTGATACAGCCAAGGTGTCTCTGCTTAAGGCCCCACCTTAAAGATCCAGTGATTAACACTGGGCCCACTTGGGTAATTCAAGGGGTGGGAGCCTATTATTCTGCCCTCCTCAGATCTCAAACACTATCATGGCCCTACTAGTCTCATAGGGTAGAAACTTCTTAAGAACTTGACGATTTTATGAAAAATGCGAGTCATATTCAAGAATGGAGGGAACAGTACAAAGCCCTCTTCTACCCCCATATGCATATTCTAGCCCAGTCACCCTCAGATTACTAGGAACAAATCTGGAGTTTGATAAAGTCAGGTTTATTGACTTGTTGTAATGAGGATGACTACATACCAGAGAGACTGAGGCATCTCACCAAACAGGAAAAGATAGCGTTATATATAGGATTTTGAGTAAAAGTAGCGTTTAGGTAAAATTTAAGCCAAGCAGTATGTGGATAGGCACAAAGCAACGGTATATGTATAAAGGTATCGACATCTGTTCTGAACTGTGAAACCACTCACTGGGTACCTGGTCCACTATCGGGGAGGGAGGGCCAGCCAAAAGCCCAAACTTCACCTGCATGCAACTTTCTTATGTAGTAAATCCTCACTTACACATCACTTGTTTAAAATAAAGTAAAGCTGGTAAAAATTTAAAAAGTACAGTTAGGACAAGCATGGAATATTGTATTTAGAAACCTTATCTGAAGCTCTGAACCTGGGTTGGAAATCAAGACCACTTCTCTATGTCAAAGTGGCTTAGATTCTCTTGGCCAAAAAAAAAAAAAAAAAGGATGTTTCGTTTTTACTGATAAAACTTCAAGCAGCAAAGTTTCTGATAGTCTATCATTTTAGAGAACAAGGTTTCTTTAAAGTCAGAAAGCAGTAGTCACACAAAGAAGGGGGTCATTATGACACTTTACAGCTATAGCCCTCACTTGGTAACTTTGTAGCTGAGTTTACCAAATCTGCCCTCCCAGACTGATGAATTGCAGGGCAGCTTTTTACTTTCTTGGAGCCAATTTTTACCTTTGCACTCACTTCAGTTATCTACTCAGAACCAATCTTGTTTCACCTGTAACCTACCTCCCACTCTGTTTATTTGGGAGCACATCCCAAACAGAAGGATAACTTCTAAAGCTAGAACCATATCTAATTCTGGATGTCATTACCTGGATCCCCTATGCTCTATGGGTACAAAACAGTTCTCACCTCTGCCCTTCTAACCCCCATTCTCACCAAATTCTGCCTGTTTGACTCTGAAATCTTTCAAATCTCCTCTGCACCTCAATTTCTGTTTCTCTAGTTAAAGCTGTAGTGGAAATTGTGGTTGATTCTCTAATACTCATTCCACTCGTCTTTTATAGCAGTCATATGGGAGCAGTGGCTGGGCCTAGGGGTACCTGGAATATCCCCTCCCTGTCCCCACCATTACTACTACCAGTAATCATCTCTTTCCCAAGCCACTTCAACTAAACAATGTACAAAAAAGAACAGTGAATGGTGGTGCATGCCTGTAATCCCAGCACTTTGGGAGGTGGAGGCGGCGAGAGGATTGCCTGAGTCCAGAGGTCCGAGACAAGCCTGGGCAACTGGGCAAGACCTCATCTCTTCAATTAATCAAAAAGTTAGCTAGGCATGATGGTGCATGCCTGTAGTTCCAGCTACTTGGAAGGCTGAGGTGGAAGAATCACCTTAGCCCAGCAAATTGAGGCAGCAATGGCCGTGAGTGTGCCACTACATTCCAGTCTGGGTGACAGTGAGACTCCAACTCAAAAACAGTGGATGCTATCAGAGCAAGTGGGAGATATTTATTGCAAAGAAGCAAAAGAAAACTGTGGAGTGACAGAAATGTTCTCTCTTTTGATGATGGTGGTGGTTACACAATTCCATGTATTAGAAAAAATTCATAAATGTGTAATTTATTGTACAAAAATTGTACTTCAGAAAAAATTGATTCAAAAAGTAAAAACAACACAAAATAAAATCGGGGTTCCACACTCCCCCCCCAAAAAAACAAAAAACAGTTGGTGCTATGCAGAAGCACAGCTTCAAGTCAAGTCACCTGGCCCACACCTGTGACAAGAGAGCTGCCCCCTCAGCCCCTCTCTGCTATGTGGAGGAACCAAAGATGCTGTGCTTTGATAAGCTCATCCCCCACCATTCCTAACATAAACCCCTCAAGGCTACCCTTGGCTCCAGGATATAGCCCGTGTTTCTCACAGGATGAAATGCTTCTCTCTTCTTCTCCCCCAACCTTTATACCAGAAGAACCACTCGTTCTGCCAGCCCCAAGCCTGTCATTCCTCTCCTTGAAGCTCTTCCTTCACCCCCACAAAGAAGTAGCCAGTCTTTGTGCTCTTGGGTACCCTGCTTATTAAACTTCTTTCCAATGTATCATACCCATACTTGAATGAAAGTTTTTGGAGACATCTCTTTGAGGTTCTTGGCTTTGACTTTCTTGACACAGGCCATGTCTTGGTTGCTTAGCACAATGCCTGCCATTTCTTTTATTTCTTGTTATTTAGTGAGTGCCTAATATAGACTTATAAATGAATGATGTGACTGAAAACACACTCTTCCCTTTCTGAGATTATTGGGTTATTTGTGTGTTCCATATTACACTCATCAATTTAGGAAGTACCCACCATCTGTGTGCTAAGCACTGTGAGAATATGCGAGAAAATTAAGGGGCCCAGACTCTACCCTCAAGTTATTGAGGGAGTTGATTGTTGAATGAATGCCTACTGTATGCCAGCTGCCCTACTGGACACTTAAAAAAAAACTTTTTTTTTTCTCATTAGACTTTGTTTTAATGGGTCTCAAAATTTTGTGACAGATTTTACTTTTAAAATGTTATTTAATCTTCTCAATAATCCTGTGAATGAGGTTTAAAGTTCCAGTTTTTACTAGTGAGGAAACTAAAGCTCAGAGAAGTTCAGCAACTCAATTAGAGTCCCACAAGTGGTGGAGCTGCAGCTCAGACCCAGGTCCATTCATAGCTTGTTCTCTTAGTACAGCAACCAAACTACCATGTAAGAGAGAGAAGACTAGACTTTCAGAAAAGGAGGCAAACATGCATTTATTTGACTGGCAGCCTGGATTCATCTGTCCATTTTGGTAGCCTGGGCAGGAAGACCTCGTTTGTTAGCACTGCTAGAGAGGCCATCATTTGAATCCCGGCTATGTCTTTGACCCACTGAGACCCTGGGCAGGCACAGAAATGCTTCCAGAGTACTAGATTTTCTCTTTTCAGCAACCATACCTTCCTAAGCCCCTTTGGGCCCTGGACTTGGAATGCATGTGGAAGTTTGGTGAAAGTTCTGGAATGCCTTTACAGATGCCTTCCTATCTTTTGCAAATGCCTTCCTGCCTCAGTTCACCCTTTACATTGCTATCATGATTTGCTTAAAACACCTTTAATCATGTTAATCTTCTTCATAAAAGTTGGTGTCTGAATGCAATGTGGTATCCTGAACTGAATCCTGGAATAGAAAAAAGCTGTCAGTGGAAAAGCTAGTGAAATCTAAATCAAGTCTAGAGTCTAGTTGATAGTAACATACCAATGTTGGCTTCTTAGTTTTTGATAAATGGACCATGTAATGTGAGGTGTTAACATTAGGGGGAAATGGGTGAGGGGTATGTGGAAACTCACTGTACTGTCTTTGCAACTTTTCTGTAAATCTAAAATTATTAAATTATTGCAAAATAAAAGTTCATTAAAACAGTGTTGCTGCCTCTTACAAGATACTGAGCAGGCTCTTCAAGTGGGCTTTCTGGGCCCTCCAACCTTACTTTTCTTATCTCTGTGGAAGAACCCTCTGTTTTAGTTAAATGGTTTTACTTCCTATCCTCTGAACAAAGTTTGTTCTAGGGCCTGCATTTGCCTTAGCTGTGTAACCTGGTGGACTGACATGCTATCAAAGGATAAGTCATGGTCCTTAATTGCAAAGAGAAGCAAGTTACTGTGAAACTGATGTAAGCTAAAAATAAAATCCTAAGCACCCCTCCTCCCCAAATGAACAGACCCCCTCTTGGCTAAAAGGACTCCAGAATAGTCTTAAAAAGGGAATTCCTGGCCATGACGGAAAGGGAGGCCAGATATGCCTCATTCTACCCCCTCCCTTTTAGAGTTTGGGCAGAACAACTGACCAGCATTAATGTTAACATAGAGATCATGAGACTGACAAGACAGACTCTTTGTGGAAATAAGATACCAAACTATAAACAAGATCTAAGGCCACACAAGGCAAAGGTTAAGTCACGCCTGCAGGCCATCCATCTTGCTACATAACATCCTTATCTTAACTTTAAAAAACATTCCTTTGTGCTTACTACAGGTTTTAAACAGTCTTACTCCTTTTAGTCTTTGACCAATTGCAATTTAAAGAATCTCTTAATTCTACCTATACTCAGTAAGCTGTGCCCCTCCCCCACTTCAAGATATCCTGGGTTTTTGAGTCAAACCAATGTACACCTTCTATGTATTGATTTATGTCTTTGCCTGTAACTCCTGCCTTTCTAAAATGTAGAAAACCAGCCGGACTCGGTGGCTCAGCCTGTAATCCCACGCTTTAGGAGGCTGAGGTGAGTGGATTGCCTGAGCCCGCGGGTTCGAGACCCGCCTGGGCAACTTGGCAAGACCTCATCTCTACAATAAATCAAAAAATTAACCAGGCGTGGTAGCATGCTCCTGTAGTTCCAGTTACTTGGAAGGCTGAGGCGGAAGGATCTCCAGAGCCCAGCAGGTCGAGACTGTGGTGGCCGGGAGCGTGCCACTGCACTCCAGTCTAGGTGACAGAGTGAGACTCCAACTCAAAAAAATAATAAATAAAATGTAGAAAACCAAACTAATTCAACCGCCTCAGAACCATTCACTCAAGGTTTCTTGGGTTTGTGCACCTTACTAAGCCTCTTCAGGTTCTGGGCATCAGAATGCATTGGAAGTTTGGTGAAGATTCTGGAATGCCTTTACAAATGCCTTCCTATCCCACTTACTGGCCCACATTTTATGTTGCGACCAGATGATTTTCTTTTCTTTTTATTTTTTTTGAGTTGGTCTCTCACTCTGTTGCCCAGGCTGGAGTGCAGTGGCACACTCACGGCCACCCCAGCATTGACCTGCTAGGCTCTAGCGATCTTTCACCTCAGCCTTCCAAGTAGCCAGAACTACAGGTGTGTGCTACTGCACCCAGATAATTATTTTAAATTTAAAATAATTTAATTTATTGTAGAGATGAGGCCTCACCAAGTTGCCCAGGCTGGTCATGAACCCTCAGGCTCAGGCAATCCACTCACCTCGGCCTCCCAAAGTGCTGGGATTACAGGCTGAGCCACTGAGCCTGGCCCAGATGATTTTCTTAAAACACCTTTACATGTTAATATGGTCACTCATATTGGCTCAGAGTAAACCTCTCTGAGATATTTTACAGAATTTGTTTTTCCCATGAATACTAATGAAGCTTAGGTTTCAGGGCCCATCACTTGCAAGTCCCCAGGAGGTCCACCATGGCTGTTATGAGAATGTGTTACTGCAGCTGTCACCAAACATTCCTCATGGACCCAAGACTGGTAGGTATAGCTGACTTAAAGAGCCTTGGCCACATGCCTTTGACATGCTGAGTAGCTGGAAAGGAGTCTAGGAAAGATAGTATCTTCATCTGTAATAGAGAAGCTCCACCACCAAGCAAGGTGAGTAAGCCCCAAACACAGGAAGGCGATTCATTCACTGGTTCTCCACAGAGAATGGCAGATGTTCACTACTGGTGGGTTTTCTAGAGCCAAAGCTTTTACTAGGAACCATGGGGCTCAAGTGACATTTGTGAAACTCCAACTTGGGTTAGCCTATAGGTTGCATGGAACAGACTCCTATATTTGATTCACTAGACCAGAATCAAGGGGACTTCATCTCCTCAGGGCACTTGAATGAAAACCCTTAAAATGAAAAGGGCCCATGTGCATGTCTTTAGGATCAGCTATGCAAAAGGACAACACAGGCAAGGTTATATCCCACTCTGAAAATTATGGGAGGTACTCCCCACGGCCAGAAAGGTCACTGGGAGAAGACCTGTATTATTTCCATCAATGGTCACTCTCATGCTTCCAGCCACCCCGGGTAGAAAACTGGGAGCCTCTGACTCCTCCTCACTCATCACCAACATTGGGCAATCATCTGGTGTTACCGATTTTCTCCCTCATTTCTCAGATCTGTCTGCTCTCGCTCTTCCCCTCAACCAGCGCTCCCACCCTGGCTCTCCGGCTCTTCCAAATTCCTACTCCACTCAGCAGCCAGAGGGCTCTCGAGTGCTGCCAGATGACTCCAAAATATGTTTTTGGGCCCCAAGAGTCCCTGAGCAGGCACACGTGCTTCCAAACATTTCTCTGTTTCCCACGCTGCTCACGACTCTCATTGCTCTTGTTGCACACACTCCCTGGAATACCCTTCGTCCTTCAAGTCCCCTTCATCAGCAGTTACCATCTTCAAGAAGTGTCTGCTGACTCCCACCCAGGCTGTGTCAGGCGCCCTACCTTTGCTCTCCTGCTGAATGACCCTTTGCATATTTATCTTACTGCTACACTTAGACATAGCATTAAAATAATCTCTCTGTCACTTTACTAGAGTGCGGTATACATCTTGTCCCACTTTGTACCTAAAGTGCCTGGCAGTACAAAGGAGTGAGAAGTTCAATAAATATTAGGCAAGTGGAAAGAAGGAAGAAAAGGAGAAAAGGGATGAGGCACTGAGCCTGAGAAGGGCCCCTTGTACTAAGCAGTGAAAACCCCCAGCTCTTACCATTTTGTGTAGCCAGCAACATGCTACATACTTGTTAAGTCCCCGCCGACTCCAGCTAGGCTCTGAGCAGCCTCTCTGTCTCTGGACTAGAGTGTGACTGTGAGATCCTTAGAACAAATAGTAGAAATAAAAGATGGCAGTCGGCCCTTTGATTCTGTTCTCAGAGCCCCCCACCCCCACTCCCAATCACCATGAAGTGCTCTTTAGACCATGGAATTACCTCATAAGGTGGGAATAGCAAAAGGCAGAAGAAATCCCAGGCCCTAGCCGTGCTCGGTGGCTCAGCCTGTAATCCCACGCCTTTGGGAGGCTGAGGTGAGTGGATTGCCTGAGCCCACGGGTTCGAGACCCGCCTGGGCAGCGAGACCTCATCTCTACAATAAATCAAAAAATCAGCCAGGTATGGTGGTGCATGCCTGTAATTCCGGCTACTTGGAAGGCTGAGGCGGAAGGATCGCCGGAGCCCAGCAGGTCGAGGCTGCGGTGGCCAGAAGCGGCCACTGCACTCCAGTCTGGGCGACAGAGTGAGACTCCGACTCAAAAAAGAAATCCCTGGCCCTGACTCGGTCGAACTGTAACATCAGTTCTGGACTTCCCTTCTCAGACTTTTACATGAGAAACCTATAAACACAGAAGCCACCATTGTTTAGGATTTTATAATTGTGTACAGCTGAGCTAATATGTCCTGTGGCTCTGAGCTTATTGGGACATTCTCTCTTGCCTTGCATCAAAGTATTTGATGGATGGCTTACAACTAGGGTCCCCAGGCAAATGTTACCTGGTACTGGAAAGACTCTGCAGACGATAGATGGTTTTGGAGCCACCAGTGCTGGTACATGGGAGGGACCAGGAAAGGGTGTTGGGAGATGCCATATCACCTTGGACAAGTCACCAGGCTTCTCTGTACCTTAAGTTCTTCGATTTTAAAATAAGAAAGATGATCTTCAAGGTCCTGGAAGTCTCAGGCTTAAAATAGTTTTCTTATGAATGAGGAACTAGCCTGAAATACTACTTGGGTTTAGGCATTAGACAAACCTGGATTCAAATCCTGGCTGAACCTAGGCAAGTTTTTTCACCTCTCTGAGCTTCTGTTTTCCTTAAATCTGAAAACTAAACTAATTTTGCAACTACCTTGCAGGGTGGTTCCAAGAATTAGAAATACCATAGACAAACTTTCAGGCACAGATTAGCCACTTGGTAAATGGAGCTGGAAGGTATGCATGGGTGGAGTGACAGGGAGAGCTGGAGAGTCTTTCACAAGAAGTCTGGCAGCTGAGCCTTGAAAGGTGAAGTGAGGAGTGTTTGGGCAGGCAGAGTGGGCAGGATGGTCCAGTCAGCGGAGCATCGCGGGCTAGGGAGGAATCCACATGATGTGATGGCGAAGGGTAGATGCGCTGTGGTCCTGATGGGGAGAGACTGCAGGTCCCTAAGCATGCTGCGTGGCCCACTGTAACTGGCACTGCTTCCTGCTAAGGAGCTTCCTGGATCACATGGCATTCAAGCTGGGCATTAAGCGAAGTAGGATTTTTAGGGCAAGATTGGGTGGAGGGTGGTTTGGAGTAAACACCACGAGCAAAGCAGAGAGCTAAGAAAGGGCCCTGTGTCTGGGGCAGGGAGGTTGCTGGCTGGAGGAGAGGGCAACAGCGGTTGAGAAACTCTCGGATGTTTTTTGTTTGGTTTTTTTGGGGGTTTTTTGAGTTGGAGTCTCGCTTTCGTCACCCAGACTGGAGTGCAGTAGCCGCTCCCAGCCACTGCAGCTTCGACCTGCTGGGGCTCCGGTGATCCTTCCACCTCAGCCTTCCAAGTAGCTGGAATTACAGGCACGCGCTACCATGCCCGGCTAATTTTTTTTTATTTATTTTAGAGATGAGGTCTCGCCCAGTTGCCCAGGCGGGTCACGAACCGCAGGCTCAGGGAATCCACTCAGTAGCTCAGCCTGTAACCCCAGCAC
>NW_007251420.1:518322-531992 GCF_000164805.1 Carlito syrichta | reverse complement strand
AGCACTTTGGGAGGCTGTCTCCCAAAGTGCTGGGATTTCAGGCTGAGCTACCGAGCCTGGCCCTGGGATGTTTTAAATAGAGTGCTCAGCCAGGACAAGACAGACTGGCCAAGCCTCTGGTGCTCACGCTGTTCTCTTACCTGCTTCTTTCAGCACCTCTGTGTGGGCTGTGTCTTTGAGGCCAGAGCTAAAACGCCCAGATCTGGAAGGAGCCTCTGAGGTCCCTTGGGCGACCCCGCAAAGGGGCTAGCGTGGGACTTCTACTCAGAAGGTGGAGGGCTGGGAGAGCAGGCAGGCATTTGCTGTGCTTCCTTCCCGCCTGGTTGCTGGCTGTGTGCCCTGAACTTGACCTCAGATGACCTGTGTGCTCTCTTCAGTTCCATTACCAGAAGCAGTGAGCTTCATCTTTAGCTTTCTTTTTCCTTCAAAGCAGGGACTTTCTCTCAGCTCAAAGTAGCTTCTGCTCCTCCAGAAGTCTCAGCAGGACCTTGCCAGTGGGGTGCCTATTGTTGTTTGCCTCTTTTCAGTTTAGAATAGATGACTTTATGGTGCTAGATCATTGTATAGATAAGGAAATAAAGATCAAAAATATGAGTGACTGTGTGTGTTGGGGACAAAGCTTTTTAACAGCGGAACTTGAACAACCTGGGTATTTGTGGACCTCAAATTCATGAGGTGTGGTGGATTCATGCACCTCAGCTCATTTACAAGTCTGGATTAATGACAGTGGCTTAAAATCCTTGTGTGAAAAAGTGAGTTATGTTTTAGGCATTGTCCTTTTAAGAATACTATGCTTGAATGTTCTGTGGATTGAGTTGGCATGAGAAATAATTCCAAAAATGCCTGGATTTGTCTAGTGTCACTGATTAATGGTTGCCTTAGGAGACTACATCCAGTATTAGCCTCAGTAGAGTAGATGGAATGACAGGTGTAGACATAGCATACTTAGCAAGGAAAGAGATTGACTTCTAGTCAACATACAAGTTTACTGGGCACGATGGCACATGCCTGTAATCCCAGCACTTTAGGAGGTTGAGGTGAGAAGATTGCTTGAGCGTAGGAATTTGAGACCAGCCTAAGAAACATAGCGAGCCTCATCTCTACCAAAAAATCAAAACATTAGCTGGGTGTAGTGGCATGCATCTGTAGTTCCAGATACTCGGGAGGCTGAAAAGGAAGGATCACCTGAGCTTAGAAAGTTGAGACTGCCAGGAGCCATGATTGTGCTTGAGCCATGATTGTGCCACAGCATGACAGAGCGAGAGACCGCAACTCAAAATTTATTAGTCCCAAATAGACTGCTCAAAAGCCTCTTCAGAGTTACTGTTGAGCCAGTTGATGGGTCCCACTAGGGCCAGGCTCTGTTCACCATTCAACAAGAATACACTGAGTGTATTCTGTCTGCCAGGCATTGGGAGTGCAGTGGGTGGCAAGACAGACACACACATACTTACAAGAGACCCCTTCACTTAAAAAATGAAATGTCTTACCTAGGTTTGATTACCACCTTAATCATCAGCTTTGGTTCTGAAAGATATTTTTGACTGGTTTCTATAATTAAGCTCCTCTCCAAAGAATGGAGAATGGAGTCACTGATTGAAACTACTTAGAAAAAAATACAGCTTAGACAAAGACAATCTCAAAAGAGGAATTCCCAAGATATTTTAAGCTAAGGTAACACAACCTCACAAGGAGACAATTTAGATAAGAATATTTATTTGGAAGTAGACATTCTGGTGTGTTTGTTAAAGATGCAAAGGCACATTTTCATAAGAACAAGGTTTTGGATTCTGGAGACCTGCCGCTACTTTTTTTTTATTTTAATTTTTATTATAAAGATGTGGGATATATTTCAGGTTTAGGTATACAAACATTGATCATGCAGTTGCCCTTGTTGATGAGGTATGCCACTCCCTCCCCTAACCTTCCATTTCTCAAAACAGGAATGATCGAATGGTCTAAAACAATCCGGATCTATTGGCTGCTATCCACTCTTCGTGAGCCCTCTGGCTTAGGACTGCCCCAGGCATCCACATTTGACAGCATCTTCCTACAGGATCTCCAAAGCAAATCACTAACCTGGGCAACATAGCAAGACCTTGTATCTATAAAATAAATAAATAATTAACCAGGCCTGGTGGCACACTCCTATAGTCCCAGCTACTCGAGAGACTGAGGCAGAAGGATCACCTGAGCCCAGCAGATTGAGGCTACAATGAACTGTGATCATGTCACTGCACTCTAGCCTGGGCGACACAGTGATCACAGTTTAGAAACAAACCTGTTTATTTGCATGGGTTCTGGTGTTGCCAAGGATATTCCATTGATCAAAGATGATCGCTGTCATCTGAGTTCCCAGGTTCTAACAAGAACATGTTTCTATATGCTTTCTGTTTCACACGGTACTTCCTTATGTATCCTCTCCTTGAAGCCACAACTCTTGTAGATAAGGAAATAAACACTCCCATTGAACATTCCCATTTTACAGATAGACAAACTAAGTTTCAGTTAAGTGACTCACATAAAGTACACAGCCAGACAGGGCTACTTATGGGGCTAGAGACCAGGTCCTGCAGCTTCACGTCCAGTACTCTTCCACCAGACCTTGGGCCCCAATTCCCCGGACTCCTGCAAGCAGTGGTTCCCAGCCTGGCTGCACATGGGAGTCCCCTGCCTCTGTCATTTGCCATCTCTACCCTCCCATGGTATGACCTGATGTTGCCAAGGACACGATGGGGTGGGCACTGGGTCCATACAACTAGAACCTCTTGGAGTAGGGCCTGGGTATTGGCATTCCCCAAGTTCTCCAGATGATTCCACTGTGCAAAGTCGCAATCATTCTGTTAGAGTTATCAGGACTTGCTTCCTTCTCTCTCAAGGTCTCTCTCTCTCTCTGTCTCTCTCTGTCTCTCTCTCTCTCTCTCTCTCTCTCTCTCTCTCTCTCTCTCTCTCGGTTGTGTTGTTTTGAGTCAGGGTCTCACTCTGTTGTCCAGGCTAGAGGGCTGTGACACAATCAGGGCTCACTACAGCCTTGACCTCCTATGCTCAGGCAATCTTTCTGTCTCAGCCTCCTGAATGACTGGGACTACAGGCATGGGCCACCAGCTTCAGCTAATTTTTAAATTTTTTTTGTAGAGACAAGGTCTTGCTATGTTACCCTGGCTGATCTCAAACTCCTGGGCTCAAGCGATTCTCTGACCTTGGCCTCCCAAAGTGCTGGAATTGTAGGTGTGAGCCACCACACCTGGCCTCAAGAACCTCCTTAAACATATTGATGTTCCCACCTGTCTTCTTTTTCAAAAATAATTTTCTATTTTTGTTCTATTTTTTGTTATCTATAGTAGAAATTTTAGAAAAAGAGTATTAAGAAGAAAACAAAAATCATCCAGAGACACACTGTTTTTGCTTTGATGTCGTCTCTTCCAGTCTTAGTGCACAGTGCATGCTAGAATCTGGAACCATTTAATTTTTGGTAATAAAACATATAGTGATTTTTTTCCCCATTTGACTTCATATGGTAAATATTTTCCAATCACTAAATTTTTCAAAAATATTAACATTAAAACCTATAAAATGTTTTGAATATATGGTCCATGACATTAATAATGATTATCACTGGACTAGAGATTGTTTTCAATTTTTCTTTTTGCTCATTTGTATAGGCTTTTTAAAATAATTAACTTGTATTTGTTTAATTTTTAAATTTAATATTAATTTAATTTAAAATTTTTATAATGGGTACGTCATTTCCAGTGTGTGCATATTCATAAACGATTTAATTATTCTTTTTTTTTTTTTTTTGAGTTGGAGTCTCACTCTGTCACCCAGACTGGAGTGCAGTGGTCGCTCCCGGCCACCGCAGCCTCGACCTGCTGGGCTCTGGCGATCCTTCTGCCTCAGCCTTCCAAGTAGCTGGAACTACAGGCGTGCACTACCACGCCTGGCTAATTTTTTATTTATTGTAGAGATGAGGTCTTGCCAAGTTGCCCAGGCAAGTCTCGACCCGCGGGCTCAGGCAATCCACTCACCTCAGCCTCCCAAAGGCGCGGGATTACAGGCTGAGTCACTGAGCCCGGCTTAATTATTCTTTAATATTGAGCATTTAGGTTTCTATTTTATTTCTGTTATAAATAATTATTCCAGGAAGATTCTTGTACCTAGTTTTGTTTTTGTTTTTGTTTTTTTTCGAGTTGGAGTCTCACTCTGTTGCCCAGACTGGAGTGCAGTGGCCGCTCCCGGCCACTGCAGCCTCGACCTGCTGGGCTCCGGCGATCCTTCCGCCTCAGCCTTCCTAGTAACTGGAACAACAGGTGCGTGCTACCACGCCCGGCTAATTTTTTTAAATTTATTGTAGAGAGGAGGGCTCACCAAGTTGCCCAGGTGGGTCTCGAACCTGTGAGCTCAGACAGTCCACTCACCTCAGCCTCCCAAAGCACGGGATTACAGGCTGAGCCACCGAGCCCAACTTACCTAGATTTTTATGCACCACTTTCCTAGAAGTGAAATACTGAGTCAGAGAGTATATATATTTTTGAGGTTATTGATAAACATTGCTAAATTGCTCACCCAGAAGGGCACATGAATTAATGGTCTCATCAGTGGCATATCTTGGGAAATAAGTGATCCTGAGTAGAGTTATTCTGGCATGTGATACAGTATTTGGGACATGTGTATACTAAAAAAATTATTTGATGTTTATTTGACATTCAGATTCGACTGGAAGTTCTGTATTTTGATTTGCTAAATCTGAAAACCCTAATCTCTGTGTTAATGTTGATGCCCCCATCCCACGAGTGCCCATAGAAAGCAGCAGACAGACCTGGCATCTCCAGCATACCACATAAAGGAATTTACCTGTTTACCTTCAAGAGGGCTCTCATGACCAAAGGGCAGCCTCTCCCTCGTTCCCTAGATCCTTTTTTGAAGAATCCCACTGTATTTACCTTTTCTACACAGATCAGCCATGTGCTTATGAACCTAAGCCCTTCACCCAGGTCTCATGGGTTGCTTCCAGGTTTCCTGCACCTTGCTGTCCTTCTTCCTTTTTCTAGCTGCCATGAGGCTGCTCTTGGGCCCACATACTGGGCAGGCCCTGTTGAGTGCCCACCATCGCCTCACTCAATCCACTGCATGCTCCTGTTTGAGTGGTCAATCTGTTAGTTCTCCTGTGGCCTCTTTCTGCTTTTAACACCCTAGTTTCTGTCTTATAGGCTTTTGATTCACTATAAATAAGTAGATTATTTTCCATAGGCTAGATGTTAAAATTCAAATTTTATTGTAGTTTGAGATGGCTGAGTGCATCATGTGGATGTAGATCATAGCCTAGTCATGTCACCACTAGGATAGCCCTAAAGAATGGCAAGAAGTCGGGCTCGGTGGCTCAGCCTGTAATCCTGCACTTTGGGAGGCTGAGGTGAGTGAATTGCCCGAGCCCGCGGGTTCGAGACCCGCCTGGGCAACTTGGCAAAACCTCATCTCTACAATAAACAAAAAATTAGCTGGGCGTGGTAGCGCGCACCTGTACTTCCAGCTACTTGGAAGGCTGAGGTGGAAGGATCGCCGGAGCCCAGCAGGTCGAGGCTGCGGTGGCCAAGAGTGGCCACTGCACTCCAGTCTGGGCGATGGAGTGAGATTCCAACTCAAAAAAAAAAAAGAATGGCAAGAAGACTGGGACATCAGCTGATAAACTCCCTCCCTGGCTTAGCAGAGAAGTAGTACAAAATTGCGAAGACAGTATCTATCTCCCCAGGAATGATACTAGTATGACCCTGTATGACTTGGTCTGTAAGACTAGTCTTACAGGAGTTTCCAAGGTCTCTCTCCCAGCTGCATGAGAGAGGCCTGTATACTTTTAAAATCTACCCTAACTAATCCCATCCCAGGAGTGCCCACAGAAAGCCTTCTAAGGGCTTCTAAAGCAGAGCTTTTAAATGATTAGGATGCCTAGGACTCACCTGGAGGTCTTGTTAAAATGCAAATTCTAGCCAGATGCAGTGGTGGCTGGTGCCTACAATCCCAGTACTTTGGGAGGCCAAGGTGGCAGGATAACTTGAATCCAGGAGATTGAGGCCACAGTGAGCTCTGACTGTGCCACTGCACTCCAGACTGCATGACAGAGAGAGACCCTGTCTCTAAAATAAATTTTTTTTTAAATTTTTAAAAAAATTTTTTAAAAATTTTAGGTAGCTCTAGGGCCTGCTGAGATAGAGCACGTCTATAAACTCTGAGTAGTGCCACTGCTATAAGTCCACAGATCACACTTTTGAGTAGCAAGAGCCTCAAACTTTTATTCCTAAATGGCATCAGGATGTCTCAGGCACTGGGTCATCTTGATTCCAGCACTACCTGCCCATGCCTAGGAGGTCTGAATCAAAGGCAAAGGAGTCCATGTCTTTGAAAGAGGAGACCACAGAGTAAAGGGATGGGAGCTGGCTGGAATGGGGAAAGCAGAAAACCTGGGAGAGGGGACCAGGTCAGGACAGTTTGAGGGGAGCTGGTCAGAGAGTGTCGGTTGAATATGGAGGGGGAGGTGTTTGGTGAATTACCATCTCCAACTGGGAAAGCTGAATAGGGGCTCCTACTCAGTGTCAAGCCTCATCCTGGGCACCTGGACACCATTATATCCCATTACCTTATGTGATTTGTAATGTCCTCATTGATTATTGTACATATTTTAACTTTAGTTGTCATGGTTAAACTATTGGAATACCATTTATCTGATAAGTGGAAACAGGAATCCGGAGACTGGCTGGGGTTGGAAGGACAGGAGAGTTTGAGTGCTAATGTACACCAAGATCTGAGACAGGACTTTGCCATAGGTTGGCTCATTTGATCCTCTGCAAAAGGGTCTACACAGGAGGTATCATTGGTCCACCCAGAGGCCAGGAAGAGGGAATTAACTCACCCACAGTCACAGATAAGTGCACGGAGGAGCTGAAAATGGAACTCGGGCATCCAGAGGAGTGTCTCAGTGTACAGGGAAAGGGAAGACAACGTGGGGGAAGGGGGGCGGACACATCGTCCAAGTGGGAAGAGTGAGGTCTCTGAGGACTGGTGCCACTGAACTGTGAAGTTTTTGCAATGAGGCTCAACGCTCATCCATAAAAATATATGAGGAAGGGGAGACTCAAAGGAGAAAAGGGCTGATACCATGCTCGAGTCTCAGATGGGACAAGCAGGATCCTGCACAGCAAGAGATGGGACAGAAGCGATGTATGAAAACAGGACTGTGAGACAAGGCAGTTGAAGTTGAAACCATCTTTTAGGGACAGTCAATGCTCTCCAGTACTGTTCTAAGTGGATCTGGAGAGCTTGTTTGGAGGTTTTAGCAGGGGAGCACAACTCCTCGTATACCCCCATCCAAAGAACAGTCCTCCTCTAGCGGGAATGGTTGTCCTCTTTGACCGGGTACACAGCTTCGGGAGGGATGCACATGGATCCATGAGGGAGGAAAGGGTCACCCACCAGATCAGCTGAATCAGTCCTGGCAATCAGTGGGGTGACATATGTCACAGCCAGATTGCCCGCACATCCTACTGTTCTGAATGGATTCCTAGGATTTGTAGTTCAGGGATTTCACCATTAAAAAGAAAAAACAAAAAAACAGGATTTATGGGGAGGACAGAAAAGCTCCCACAGTGAGAGGGGACCCGAGAGGGTTGCCTAAATTTCACCATTTTTATACCGTGCATATTTTCTGTGGTTCCCACTCAACACATGCACACTTATTTTCCTCCCAATAAAAAGCTGACCTTGATGTCATGTTGACAAGAGACAGATCATAGGATTTGGTCCCAGTCTGTTTCCCCACCTGAACCTCATGTCCCTGTAAGGGCTGCTTCCTGGGTTTCTCTGTGGGCACGTCCCACAGGTGCCTCAAATGGGACATGACTTTGCTAACCTCATTTCATCCACTCGCCCCTCCTCTGGGCCCCTTGGTGCTACCATCCACTCTTGGTATTTTTCCAGAAGCCCCTCTCCCTATGCCTTCACCCTAGCAACCCCCATCTTTGATTTGACTCCTTCAGTTTTTCTTGATACTTCTCTCCATCCCCACCTCCACTACCCAAATGGAGACCATCATTTTCTTTTTCTGAAACAGCCTTCTAGCTGGTCCCTCTGTCTCCAGTTTGACACTCTAATACATTCCCCAGAGAGCAGACAGCACTGAGCAAGATGTGGTCCCTATTCAGTGTGTGAGTCTGGATCAGTTAGGTTGTGCTGGAGTGCTCGGTGGATGGGACAAACCCAGGTGCACAAAGGAAGTGATTGGAAGGCCCCTCACCCAGTCTCTTAGAGATCATCAAAGGCTTCCTGAATTATCACCTGAGTTTAACCAGGAAGGATGAGCAGGAGTTAAGGCAAGAAGGCAGGAAACGCCTCTGTCAATGTTACACTGTTTTAGAAGTTTTCTTTAGCAGACAGACTCCTGGTGTTACATACACCTATGTGCTTTCCTTTGATGAATTTCAATTTCAAGTTTTTACTTTTTTAGAGACAGGGTATCGTGCTCTGTCATCTACCCTAGAGAGCAGTAGCATGATCATAGCTTACTGCAGCCTCAAACTCCTGGGCTCAAGTGATCCCTGGCTAATTTTTTTTTTCACTTTTTATTCTAAATATGTGGAGTGCAATTCAGGGTTAGGTACACAAATGTTCATTATGCAGGTATCCTTGTTGGTGAGGTATGCCTCCCTCCCCTGGCAGTTTTTCCTACTGACAATCCCATTCCCGCCCTCCCCTGGCTACTGCCTGGCTACTACTGCCCTGGCTAATTTTTACATTTTTTGTAGAGACAGTGGACTTACTATGTTGCTCAGGCTGGTCTTTAACTCCTGTTCTCAAGTGATCCTCCCAATTTGGCCTTTCAAAGTGCATGAGCCATCATCATGCCTAACCTTGGATTTCTTGCTCTAATTTATTTACTAATTAATTTCTTTCTTTCTTTCTTTCTTTCTTCCTTCCTTCCTTCCTTCCTTCCTTTCTTTCTTTTTTCTTTTCTTTTTTTTTGAGTTGGAGTCTCACTCTGTCGCCCAGGCTGGAGTGCAGTGGCATTCACGGCCACTGCAGCCTCAACCTGCTGGGCTCCAGCAGTCCTTCCCCTCAGTCTTCCAAGTAGCCAAAATTACAGGTGCGCGCTACCACACTGGCTATTTTTTATTTTATTGTAGAGATGAGGTCTTGCCAAGTTGCCCAGGCTGGTCTCAAACCCAAGGGCTCAGGCAATCCACTCGCCTCGGCTGGGTGAGGGGCCTTCCAATCACTTCCTTTGTGTGCCTGGGTTTGTCCCATCCACCAGGCACTCCAGCACAACCTAACTGATCCAGACTCACACACTGGATAGGGACCACATCTTGCTGGGATTACAGGCTAAGCCACTGAGCCTGGCCTTACTGACTAATTTCTACTGAGGTTGCCCTGCAGTCACTCACCTCTTCTACCATGCTTCCCTCAGCTCAGATTTTTTTCACTACAGTCTGAATCTCTAAACCTGCTCTAGTGCAAGGAATGACAGTCCATTAGAATGGGAATCTCTAATATATGTCCCCAGGAGAGAGAAACGCCCTGGAAACGGGCAGAACTAAACTGTACTTTACATATGCCTCAAATGCACACATCCACATCCACACCACACACACACACACACACAAACACACACCCTGTGTGTTATTAGTGCTGTTAACCAAATACTTTCACTTCTCCTTCCAGGCACAGGCACTTCCCTGCCCTCTCGGAGATGAGAGCAGAAGTGATGTGTCTCACTTCCAGGCAAAAACATTAAGAGTCAATCTGCCCCATCCTTGTTTCCTGCTTTCAGGGTTGAGGAGACACATGTTCAGTTGTCCCTGAGTGACTATGGTAAACAGAGTTCCTGTTGACTCATAATGGGCATGTTTCAGAATTGAGAAATACACTTTTGTTAGGTTAAATCACTGAGACTTGGGGATTGTTCACTACTCCAGCACAACCTAACTGATCCTGACTGACACACTCTGTCAACTAAGGTTTGGGGGCACTAAGGCCTTTATTTATGTTGGATATTCAGCAACTTGGATCGCTGAGTCAATCAAAGCTCCTGTCCTCCTGCCCATCTCCCTGAGGCTGGGAGAGTTCCAGGTTATTTAACCTCTTCCCATTTTGATGGTTACTCTTGCATTTCCCTTGCAAGTGATATAGCTTATTTGAACCAACCTAAATTCAAAATGCAATCACAAAACTAGTTATAAAACATAAAGACATTTACTGAGCTATTCAAAAACAGTATAGATACCCTACATATGTCACACTCACCAATGCATGTCCACAAGCAACCCTCTAATAAATCTCCCTTTCCCCAAGAGCAAAATACCGGCTTCCACCCAGTTAATTTCAGAGATCCTGGATTGTAGGCCTGATTCTGCCACTTAGTAGTGAATGACCTTGGACAAATTGCCCCTCTGAGTCCCGGGTCTTTTATCTGTAAGACGGTGATGATAATAAAAACAATGTCACAGAAAAGGAAAGTAACATTTGCACATGTGTTGTATTAGCCACTCTGTGCAGACTGATGTGTGTAAAAGTGCTTTGAAAAGGGAAAACTCGGCCGGGCTCAGTGGCTCAGCCTGTAATCCCAGCACTTTGGGAGGCCGAGGGGCGAGTGAATTGCCTGAGCTCGCGGGTTCGAGACCCGCCCTGGCAACTTGGTGAGACCTCGTCCCTACAATAAATCAAAAAATTAGCCAGGCTCAGTGGCTCGGCTGGTAATCCCACGCCTTCGGGAGGCTGAGGTGAGTGGATTGCCTGAGCTCGCGGGCTCGAGACCCTCCTGGGCAGGTGAGACCTCATCTCTACAATAAAATCAAAAAATTAGCTAGGCGTGGTAGCGCGTGCCTGTGGTTCTGGCTACTTGGGAGGCTGAGGCGGAAGGATTGCTGGAGCCCAGCAGGTCGAGGCTGCGGTGGCCAAGAGCGTGCCACTGCACTCTAGTCTGGGCGACAGAGTGAGACTTCAACTCAAAAAAAAAGAAAAAGAAAGAAAAGGGAAACCTCCGTGAAAAGATTAGTTAATAATATTTGTAACCAATGCATGACCATCCAAAATCAAATAAACCTCCCAATGCCTTGTGCTTTAAAACCAAGCCCAGATATGCGCACGGGTATATATTTACATGCCTGTAAAAAGCCCCAAATCGCAAATCTCATTCTGAAATGGGACAAGGGACTTACTAGCTGCTCCCAACAGTATTAGTTCCAGCAAACCTCCTGAAGAATCACATGCATGCACATCCAATGACGCTTCCTGTCCCTTCCCCTCCCCTGGTGCTCATCAATGGCCTTCTTAGAAGGCCTCCGTTCTCCGCAGCCGCCTCCCTCCATCCTCATCCAGGAAAATGTCCCCTGTCACTCTCGTTGTCCCTCCAGTCCCTCGGGCTTCCTCTTCTGGCGTGGAGATTTCCCTTTGCAGCACTTGGGACAGCAGCGCAGCCAGGCACTGTCCTCAAGGGCGCAGTTGCCTAAAAGAGGCTCCGCCCTCGGCCGCTGGGGGTGGGGCCTGCCAAACCGGATTCGAAAAGGAGTCTCCCCCGTTCTAAATACTCTAAGCGCCTGGGGGCCTAATCCTGGGTGCTGAACTCGCTTCTCGCCTGCTTCCTCTAGCCCAGTGCTTCTCACACTTGGTATCCCCTAGAGGGCTTGTTAAAATGAATTGCTGGGCCCCACCCCCCAGAGTTTCGGATTCAGCAGAGTTAGGATGGGGTGAGAGCTTGCACTTCTAACCAGCTCCTAGGTGGTTATGCTGCTGTCTCGGACTTTGCCGAAACCACTGCGATAGACGCCCACTCCCAGCCCGGTGAACAGGGAATAATCGCAGCAGCACGGGAGGCTGGAGGCCTGGGAGCCAGGACAGGAACCTGGAGGCCTGGGAGGCAGGACCTGAGGAGTTTGCATCCCTGAAGGTTTTATGCAGGTTGGAAAGGAGGCAGGAAAGAAGCCTATGGGTCCTCAGTGTTACCGGGGTGTCTCAAGGATCAGGCTCTACTGACTTCCTTGCTTCATTTAACACACAGCTGTTGGATGTTAGGTCTAGGGTTATGAAGGGGAAAAGACAGTGTCCTAGCTCTCTGGGAGCTCCTAGTAACTGGGAAAGAAATATGCAAACAATTACAAGATAACTGTTCCTATGGAGGGAGTGTCCAACTGTGGAGGTGAGTGGGGCTCTGGAGTCTGTCAGAGGAGCAGGAGAAGGTTTCATGGAAGAACTTGCATTTATGCCCAGACTTGCGGGATGAATGGGAATTTGGTAGGTACAAGGGGTATTGGGGAGGGGATGGAGTGGGGAGGGTTTTCCCCAGGCAGAGAGAAAGAGCTAAAAGACTGCTGGAGTGTAAGGAGGCCTGGACTGGAAGCACAGATGTGAGACCTCAGGTGTACAGGAGCAGTGGCTTGGAGGACTTGACAGGCAGCCCTCTAGCCAGGCCTGTGTCCCTCCTCCCTCTTTGGCAGCTCCTTCTCTCCTGCTTCCTCTGCTAGCTGGTGTTCCCTGGAGCTCTGTCCTGACAGGCTTTTCCTCTCACTCTCCATGTCCACTCGCCATGAGCTCCTGCTCGATCCCCCATGTCCCCCCACCCCACTCACCCCCACATAGATGTCCCCAAGCATCTTTCCTCCTGTTTTCTGTCCTGGTGAGTGGCCCCAGCATCCACCTAGTTACCTCAACCAGAGTTTTATGAAATGACCCTCTCATAGGTTGCTGGTGAAGAATAAATGGGCACAGTGCCATTTACCAAGACAGAAAACAGGAGCACTGCAGGGCTCATTTTGAGTCCACAACTTACTAGCTGTGCAAACTAGGGCAAGCTAATCTCTCCATTTTCTTTCCTTTTTTTTTGAGTTGGAATCTCACTCTGTCGCCCAGACTGGAGTGCAGTGGCCGCTCCCGGCCAATGCAACCTCGACCCACTGGGCTCCGGCGATCCTTCTGCCTCAGCCTTCCGAGTAGCCAGAATTACAGGCACACGCTACCATGCCCGGCTGGTTTTTTTATTTATTGTAGAGATGAGGTCTCACCAAGTTGCCCAGGTGGGTCTCGAATCCTCAGACTCAGGCAATCCACTTACCTCAGCCTCCCAAGGTGCAGGATTACAAGCTGAGCCACCGAGCCCAGTCATTTTCTTATCTGTACAATAGGTTTGAGAATAGTATGTATCTCACAAGGTTGTTATGTAGATTAAACAATAATTGCTGTCATCTATTGAGATGATCTAGTCCAGGGTCACACTGCTAGCAAAGCCAGGTCTGGAAACCAGAGTTCTCTGGTTCCTGAGGCATCTTCTTCATCTCACTGTCACACTTTCTGAAGGTTGCATAACAAATAGGAAAGTGCTTATGGCATCATGTTAAGTGAGCAGAGGATGGCCAATGGTATTATTAGTGAGAACAACTATATTTTAAAAAAGAAGACTAACCCAGAAAAAGCTACCAGAAAATATAGCAAATGGTTAAATATGGTTGTATTTGGGTGATTTTTTCTTCTAATATCTGCATTTTCTTAAATACACATTTAATATACATTTTAAAGTTATTTAAAATATACAAATCTATTGCATTAAAACATTACAAGTCCACAACCTGTTCTCCCGTTTGACTGAAAATTACACTCTGCTGGTATATATATATATATATATATATATATTT
>NW_007251420.1:517048-517876 GCF_000164805.1 Carlito syrichta | reverse complement strand
TGAGAGAGAGAGAGAGAGAGAGAGAGAGAGAGTGTGTGTGTGTGTGTGTGTGTGTGTGTGTGTGTGTGTGTGTGTCTCGGGGACCCACCCTTCTCCCCTGCAACCCAGGTAGGTGGAAGGCAGTTTGCAGGCACCGGCCTGGCAGTCAGGCCAGATGGGTGGAGCTGAATTAATCTAACCTGGAATTTCAACTTGGCCTGCACAACAGGTGAGGGGAAAAAAAGCAGCAGAGAGAATGGGCAGTTTGGCAACTTGGAAACAGTCTTGCGCCTTGCCCCTTACCCCCTCCCTGCCTGGAACATAGCCCGGGTGACTTTTCAAAGTGTCTGCGCCGGGTTTTAGGGCCGGGTCGCACCACGGCCCCCTCGGAGGCTGTCCTCGCGAACACTGTCCTCCTCGGTTACCCTCCGCGACGCGCCCGTCCCCCCCTCCTCTAGGAGGCAGGGCGGGGGTATCGGATTAGTCTTTGTTTTCGACGCGAAAGAGCCTAGCGCGGCACGGGGAAGGCTTGCGATGGTAGGGCCCTGGGGTCCACCTAGGCAGGGCACTAGGCTGTGACCCCCGCAAGGGTGCCCTTGGCCTCTGCCCCGGCACCCCCCTCTTGCCGGGCAGGTTGCCTCAGTACGCAGATGCGCGATGTCCCGCATTGTCCTGCCTGGGAATGAGCGAGCGGCTGCCGGGCAGGGCGCTCAGGACTCCCAAGCATGCCGGGCCGTCCCGGACCGCTCGGGCCCGCAGGGAGTGGCAGGAAGTGGGGCCACCGAGGGCGGCTCGGCCCAAGGCCTAGGCTGGGAGGTCTGCGCGCCCCACCCGCCTCGCTGGCCCCGG
>NW_007251420.1:467811-515886 GCF_000164805.1 Carlito syrichta | reverse complement strand
AGCTTCGCTCCTCCGGGGAGGCCCCTGCGGCCTGCAGTGAGGGGCGTGTGGGGAAATTTTGGTGAAACTCTCGCAAGCCCGTGGGAGTGGGGCAGAGGGCAACTTTCTTAGAATTCTCCCTTCGGCCACCCCCTTGAATTCGTCGTCCAGGCACCCTTCAGCACCCTGCCAGGCCCCAGCCACCTCCTTCAAACAGGGAGTGGATGTTGAGTGCGTCCTGCTTGGGGTTCTGGGCAGCACTTCACAGGAGCAAGTCCCTTCTCTTCCCCCATTTTCTTTTCTCCCAGAAGCAGGAAGAGGTAGCACGTGAAAGTTGTCTCTGAACCCTAAGTGATGCGCTTCCCTTTTCTGTCTTTTTCAGGCAGCGCTGCCTTCTTCCCTATCCTGTCCCTGGAGGAGAAATACCAGGAGGAGAAACTCCTCGTCCTGCCCTGCCCCCAGCACACACCTACCTGCTCTTCTCATGCCTGGGTCCAGGGTGGGTGAGAGTGAAGAAGCCACCCAGCCAAGATGATCCCTTACCTGGGGGCCGCTGCTGGTGTCCTCCCCCAATTCCCGGGCCCCAACAGGTGGGAGAGTGGCCTCCAACGGAGCCCGATCAGACTGCTGCAGAGGAGGTGAAGAGGGGTCGAGAAGAGGCACCCATCTGGGAGACTGAAGCTACTTGCCTTCACCTTTGTAGACACTTGACTGTTTTAGGAAGGAAGGACCTGTTGGTGGCCTTTGCAGGCGGCAGGAAACTGGACTGTGGTTCTACCCTGGCTCCTATGCCCCTACCTCTGGCAGCATCATGAGCCAGTTTCAGGTGCCCCTGGTGGTCCAGCCGGACCTGCCAGGCCTTTATGACTTTCCTCAGGGCCAGGTGATGGTAGGGGGCTTCCCAGGGCCTGGGATCCCCATGGCCGGGAGTGAGCCCCAGCTCCGAGGGGGTGGAGATGGGCGAAAGAAGCGGAAACGGTGTGGTATTTGTGAGCCCTGCCGGCGGCTGGAAAACTGCGGGGCTTGCACTAGCTGTACCAACCGCCGCACGCACCAGATCTGCAAACTGCGCAAGTGTGAGGTGCTGAAGAAAAAAGTGGGGCTTCTCAAGGAGGTAAGCTGGCCCTTGCAAGGCTGCCCTGTTCCCTCCTGGAGGGCGCTGTAGTCACACAGGTCTTGTTAAAGGCTCGCTCAGTTAAGCCCCTTCTCCCATCTCTATCCTCTTGGTCCAACTTTGAGGAGTGTAACTGGCATTGGAAGCTGGTTTGGGCCCATTTACAGGCTGACAATTTGTTTGAGAGTAGCTGGGTCACAGAGGCTAGCACCCTCATCTCTGATGTTTACATTTGATGCAGGACAGCAATGTCTGACTTCACCTCTAAGTTTCTTGTCTTGATGTTGGAAGCCTCCGATGTTGTATTTCTTTTTCTTTTTTCTTTTTTTTTTTTGAGTTGGAGTCTCACTCTGTCGCCCAAACTGGAGTGCAGTGGCCACTCCCAGCCACCGCAGCCTGGACCTGCTGGGCTCCCGCGATTCTTCCGCCTCAGCCTTCCCAGTAGCCGGAATTACAGGCATGCGCTACCATGCCCGGCTGATTTTTTGATTTATCGTACAGATGAGGGTCTTGCTGCCCAGGCGGGTCTCGAACCCGCGGGCTCAGGAAATCCACTCACCTCAGCCTCCCAAAGGCGCAGGATTACAGGCTGAGCCACCGAGCCTAGCTCGATGTTGTATTTCAAGGTCACACTAATGCTTGGGTGACTTGGGCAATGATGGTGTCAGATAAGGGATAGAGGCTGATGGATTCGGGGAGGAAGCTCTGGAGTGACAAAGTGGTTTTTGCTGCCCTGATGGGGTGGGGTATTTCTTTCCTAAACATTTTCTTGAGTGCCATCTTTTTTTCTCAGATAGTCAGTTGAAACCTGGAACTTATGAGAAACCCATAACTTGGGTTCACCTAGAGTTCTGAGTACTTTTTGAGGTCAGAGACTTTATCTCTGTGTTCCCGGCATCTGGCACAGTTTCTTGGCAGGTAGTAGGCACTCAGATACTAATGCATGAATGAATGATGTGCTTCTGAGACACGGTCCATCTCAGGGAGGTGTACTCCCTTTATCTGGGGGTAGCGCGGTAGAGGAGGGAAAGAGGAATTGGGATGAGAGCAGCCGGAGTTGGGGTGGGAGGAAAAGAGAGAGGCAGTGACCCTGCATCGATCATCTTTCCCTTCCGTTCTGGTGGTGGACTGCCGGCTTGGGGTTGGTGGCAGCCGCGACAGCGGAGAGTTGGCAGAAGTAGGGACGAGCGGAGTTGGACAGCTTAGAGTAGTGTAGCGGCTGAGGTCGCTCCAGGCAGCGGAGTTGGCGCTGGACAGAGACGGAGGCCCACGCTGTCTGCTGGGGCTCCTCTGGCTCTGTCACTCATTTGTCCAAGTTCCAGGCAACTCGGGCCCCCTCTCTGGGTCTGTCTTCTCCTTGGGGAAATGGAGTAGTTGTGCTTGATGGATTTCAAAGCCCCTTCCAACAGAGCCAGGAGTTGCTGTGCTTCTGAGAACTAGGGCACCTGTGGCTGCGATGGGCTGGCGGCTTGTGCTCAGGGGTTTCCCTGACCTCTGAGTGCAGAGCGGTGCTGTGAGCTGGTGGGGTTGTGGTCCCGTGGCTTCGGAGAAAGATCCAAGTGTGGGAGGCTGGGAAGGGGGGTTGCCAGATGTTTCCGCCCCTTCTCACCTCTTCTTGTCCACTCCCTGTGGAAGCTGTATGTCATGACCCAGGCTTGCAGACTTGGTGCCCTGTTCTCCCTGTGTGTGGTTAAAGCAGACATCTGGATCACATGTGCAGCTCCCTATCCAGCCTGGGAGATGGTGTCCAGCCTCTTTGTGTTGCTGGTCTTGGAGGAGTTAGCATCCTCCTGGCCCAGTACCCTGTGGGTCACTGCCGAAAGGGAGGTGGGACCAGCGGTAGGCTTTACTTTTGGGCATAAGATTTGGGATTTTGGTGTCAGGAGGACCTACCCGATCTACTTTATGAAACTTGGTTTCATTACCTCCTTCCTTCTTGTGTTCCTTTCCTTCCCCTTCCTCCTCATTCAGTTCCTCCCGTAATTAAACGTGAGGGATGAGGAGGCTGAGCTTTCTGGGCTAGACGTTCTTGGATCCAGTGGGCTATATGAACCATGTTTAAGCACTTCTTTTGGCAACAACGGGGCATACCTGAGTGAAAGGGGCTGGGAGGGAGGCCAGGGCCTTGTCATCCTTGTGTGTAAGCTGCTAGCCCAGGCTGCCGGGTGGTCTTGGTTAAGATGCCGTGGATCTGGGTTGGCTGAGGCTTAGAGACAACCCTGCTGAGAGACGTCTGTGTCCCTGAGGACCTTGCGGTGGCCAGCTGTTACTCTAGGCCCCCAGGGTCAGGTAAGGTGTAGCTGGAGCGCTCATAGTGTCCCAGCACAGAGGGGCCCCACACTGGTCTGAAGATCATTGCTGGCCCTCAGTGGAGTTTTTCCAGTTTCTGGATAAACAACCAAAAGGGGACAATGGAGATTGTTTTTGTTTTTCCATAAAGCTACCTTTCTTTGACTTCGAGTAGTACTTTGTTCTAAGGTTATCTCCTTTCTACTTCTAGATGTTGAAAATGTGTTTTATGAAGTGAAGGTATTGTTAGATAACAGATCTATTTTTTTGACGTCTTTACTTAGTAAAATACAAGATGGTAACTAGTGTCTGTCTCCAAAAAAATGTTTTTAGTTGGTCCATTTCGAAGGCTGAAAGCCTGGAGGCCACTGTCCAGGCTACACTGCATGTAATGGGTGTACCTCTGGCATAGTTACAAAGCTGAGATGGACTTGAGAGACTGCCTGGGCGAGCGAGCCCCAAGGACCAGCCTAGCATTTGGCAGCTGCTGCGGAATGCTAGGACTGTAACCATTAGATCTTAGCTTTCGTCTGGCAGAGGGAACATGTCCCAGGATTGGGGAGGTTGTTTGACCCTGACTCTTCAGGGGCAGGACACAGCAGCCTAGAAGCCTCTCAGAAATCAGATCATCTACTTGCATCTCTGTGCCCTGGCATTTCCTCCTCTCTGTGAGAGAGTGTGTTTCTTTGGGCACCCTTTCCTTACTTCAGTTCTCATCTCCATCTCTCCCAGCTACCTTTGGGGCTTCCTTTGAGCTGCCTGCTAACAACTGCTTTATATAATCCCCTAAAGGGGGGAAGATTATCTTGGGTTTTCCATCTTCATTTCCTGATCCTCACTCCTCTTCCCAGGGTGCTTTGGGTGTGGAGAGGAAAGGTACAGAGAATCCCTCTACCCAGAAAAGAAGTTCAGCATTTGGGGACTAGAGACGGGGCCCCAGGGTGGGCCCTCCTGCCCTAGGGGCAGGTGACTACTTCTCTGGGCCCTAATGTGAGGTTGAGACAGGCTGGGTAGCTATAAGTAACACACCTGAAAGAGTTTACTCTTCTACTGTGGTTTTCCTTCTTAGTTCCAGGAAGGATTTAGATCCTGCGCTGATGTCGGAGGCTGTTTGATTTCACATTCTTTTTACCTGAGTTGTTGACTTGGAAGCACAATGAAGATTTGAAAAAGGTCCTAGAAAAGTAGCATTTGTTGAGTGTGAAGGCACAGTAAAGCTCTGAATCCAAAATAAGCCCCATGTCCTCACTATCTTGGGCATTGGTTTTCTCAGTTGTAAGATGGGGGTAACCTTTTTTTGTAGGGTTGTTGTGGGATTAAATGAGATAAAATATGCATAATGTCTGGCACATAGTAGGTAATCAATGTACAGTAACAAAACATTCCCAGAACACCTAGAAAATAATCTTTGTGCATAAACAACTGCATTAGCCTCTGAGTTGTAAACGTGCACTATGCATTAAATGCTCATCTCAGCATATTCTCTTGCTTGCTCATAGAAGAACCATGAAACTGGTCTGTGGAGCCAGGCAGAGGGAGGGAGGAGTTTGCTAGCCTCATTGCTGGGGGAGGAAGCTGGACACCAAGGAGCAAGGAGTCACTATGGTCCTGGGCCTGACGAAAATTTGCCTGTGGGTGAAGGAAGTAAATAACTGATAGATTGGGAGAATAATCCTTTATGAAAAGCCTGTATAGAAAAATGTGTGCGCAAGGTTAGAAGCATGACTAAGAACTCGGAGTGAAAATGAGGGAAATGGAAGGATATATGGAAATGGAATGTGAGGACACTTTCTAGCCTCTTAGCCCTGTGGACTTAGAGTCTGAAACAGATCTCCATGCCAGAATCAAGACAAGATACTTTGGAAATAGACATCTTGCAACAATATCGGAATACCCGATGAATCCTTGCCCAGCCTGCTGGTAGTTCTATTTTTTTGAAGGTTGAGGCTGTGAGGAGGGATCCTTCAGGCTGGCCCCAGGTCCCAACAACAAAGGAAGAGTTGACCAGGAAGTGGAAATGATGAGGCTCTTTAGAGAAAGGCACTCCATCTGAGCATCTGTGAAGTTCAGAGAAGACTGGGTAAGGAGAGGTGTTTACTGTAGACTTTATAAAAGTGCCTTTCAAATGCAAGCAGTTTTTAACCTCATAGACACAGACTCCAAGACAGAAGTTAGCTGGTGAGATAGGATTACTCCTTAAAGAGGAAACACTGATAGAACAATTACGAATGGTGGTCTCAGGAGGCAGGTAGTGGTGGAACTGAGGAGGACTGAACCCTCTGTGTGGCTGCACAGGCTGCACTCTACTGAGTGCAGGTGGTTATGCCAAACTTGTTACGTGGAAGGGTCGGGGGTACTAACACTGAAGGCAGATTCTGGAGTGGTTCGAGGCCTTACGAGGAGCGTCAGGAAGTCCAGTGGCCAGAATGTGCTAAGGCTGGTGGAAAATGCTCATAACAGTAAGTCTTTTATATCATCCCAGCAAGAACAAGAAAGAAGAAGTAGGCTTACAGCTTCAGGGACATAGCTAGGGACAGAGAGAGTGAGCAGCCATTGGGTCTCTTGTGTAGAAAGGAGAAAGGAGAGCCAGCCAGCTACCCTACCGGTGTCTGAGTCACTCATTCTCTACTGAATACCTTCAGATATGGTCTCAGAATCACAATCTTTAGGGAATTATGATTGAGAGGGCTAAGCCCAGATATGGTGACTCATTCCCATAAGCCCAGCACTTCAGGAGGCCAAGGTAGAAGGATTGCTTGAGCCTAGGAGTTTGAGACCAGTCTGGACAACATAGTGAGACCTTGTCTCTACAAAATAATTTTTTTTTTTTTTGAGTTGGAGTCTCACTCTGTCACCCAGACTGGAGGGCAGTGGCTGCTCCCAGCCACTGCAGCCTCGACCTGCTGGGCTCTGGCGATCCTTCCATCTCAGCCCTCCAAGTAGCTGGAACTACAGGCGCGTGCTACCATACCCAGCTATTTCTGACTTATTGTAGAGATGAGGTCTTGCCAAGTTGCCCAGGCAGGTCTTGAACCCGCGGGCTCAGGCAATCCACTCACCTTGGCCTCCCAAAGTGCTGGGATTACAGGCTGAGCCACTGAGCCTGGCCACAAAATAATTTTTAAAAATTTGCCAGAGGTGGTGGTGCAGGCCAAGGTGGAAGGATGGCCTGAGCCCAGGAGGTTGAAGCTGTGGTGAACCGTGATGGTGCCACTGCACCTCCAGCCTGGACAACAGTGACATTCTGACTCAGAAGAACAACAACAAAAAGAGGACCAGAAGACCAGAGAATGGGCAAAAGGTTCAATTTCTCAAGGAGATCGTGGGAAGTTATAAACACATAAGCCTGATGGTCAGTTTTTGACAGTTCTAGAACAGATAGAGAAAAAGGTGGTTTGTGAGACTTTAGAAAGGCAACTGGTGAACTTTGAGGATCCCTGTGGTTCTTTACAAAGCAGCCCAAACTAACATCTGAATTTCTGCAAATAAATGATGATATCTCCTGCCAGCTTGTTTGATGATTCAGAGGTCCAGTTTTTGACTTAATGTTATCCTAAAGGGAGGGCACTGATATGACTTTCCTCTTCAATCTTTTTTTTTTTAAATGCACAACGTAGATAGATAAGGGGTTCCACATTGGGGTAATCTGGGAAACTTAAAAAGCAACCCAGTGCCTGGGTCCCATCCTCTGAGGGATTCTGTTTTAATTATCCAGGACAGACCAAAGTGGTCTGGGGCTCCCCAGGTGTATCTAATGTATAGTTAGCATGGAGACCCTCTGATGCCGATGAGAGACTGAGATGATGGGCACCTCCCTGCCTCCCTGGACACTTCTATTGCCACTTGCTCACCTGAACCTTGGGGCACCTGTATGGCTCACAGCTTCACTCCCACCTTTGCGACTCAGTGGGCCAGCAGCATTGGCATCCCCTGGGACCTTCTTACAACTGCAGGCCAGGTGAGGTAGCTCAAGTCTGTAATCCCAGCACTTTGGGAGGTCGAGGTGAGGGGATTGCCTGAGCCATGGGTTCGAGAACAGCCTGGGCAATTTGGAGAGACTTCAGCCATACACTAAATCAAAAAATTAGCTGGGTGTGGTAGCAAAAAATTAGCTGGGTATGGTGGCGCATTCCTGTAGTTCTGACTACTTGGACGGCTAAGGCGGAAGGATTGCTGAGCCCAGCAGGTCGATGCTGGGGTGGCCATGAGCATGCCACTGCCCTCCAGCCTGGGCGATGGAGTGAGACTCCAACTCAAAAACAAAACAAAAAACAAAAACAAGTTGCAGAATGTCCAGCCCTTCCCCAGACCTGAATCAGAATCTGCACTTTAACCAGATCCCAGGTGATTTGTATGTTCGTGACAGTTTGAGGAGCTGGTCTGCAGCACTTCTGTGACTAGTAGAAGTGCATAAGACATGGCAAAGGGGAGAGAAATAAGTCATGGTGAGCAGGCAAAGAATTCCAGGTGCCATCAAAGGTAAAGAGGATTACCTTTGCTTACCCTGTGAGCCACGGAGACAAGAACCTCTTGAGATTGACTCCATGTTTATTCTTGTTCTTCGGGAGTTTGTTTTCTTCTTATCTAGGGAGTTGTTAGGAAAACCCATAAAGGGTGTGTGTGTGTGTGTCCGTCCGTCCCCGTCTGTCCGTCCATCTGTCCGTGTCTGTGTCCCAAGAATAGTTAGAAAAATGTTCTCAGAAGATGTTTGCAGCTCAGCAGCCTGATTCAGGAGTTTGGAGCCCCATTAGGCTATAGTATATGGTGGCTGTCACGCAGAGGAGGGCTGTGCCCATAGAATTGGGTCTCATGGAAGAATCCAGAGGCGTATGGAGCAGAAGGGCTGTGTGCCCTTTTCACAAGATGTAGTTAGGAGACATGTCAGATCTGTGGGTGGGTGGGTGGTGGTGGTGGTGGTGATGATGATGCAGCTATTAAGTTGAATGATAGAACAAGAGGCTAAGGAGGGCGGGGTAGTCTGGAACATTGAGCCCCAGTGAGCCTCAGTGGGATTTAATCAGGGTAAATGCCAAGTCTTGTACTTGTTTTAAAAAAGAAAAAAAAAGTACAAACCCTGATTTCTTAGCAGGTAGAAAGAACTGAAGCCCTAAAAAGAATATTGATAGTCTATCTTACAATCAGTCTATCTTGAAACCTGTGGCCATGTGCTGGACAGTCAAAGAAAACAGGACTGTGCAGCTTGCTAATAGGTAGCGGAATACAGACTGAGGCAAAGCTTGTGTGAAAGAGGAGGTCAGTCCCCTCGTGTACAGGAGTACACAGAAGTTTTATTACTGAGTGACAGTTACGAGCAGGCTGACTGAACATATGTTAGGAAAAAGAACTACCTAACATTTACAGTTATTCCAGCGCTGAGGAACTAGCCCTGAGAAGTGCTGTGTTCCCTGTGCCTGTACAAGTCTGGGTACTGCCTAGCAGGGAAGTTATGAGGACATCTTCTGTGGGGATGGGGGGAATTCACATTTGACAGTCTCTTGCTAAGACTATTTAAAATAAAAATTGGGTCTATTTTTGTAGTCTCTAGACAACTGCATTGTAGAAGAGACCTCTATCTTAGGCCACAACATTTTGGGTTAAATTCTAGACTTAGTCTTAGACCTAGACCTAATCTCAGACATGGATTGGGGATAAGGTCTGTGAACTCTCTGAAAATTTTAGCCAAATGTTATGTGAATATACAGGACTGTGTTTTCTCAGGGGAGTGGGTTCATGGTTTTTGACAGATTATCAAGCGTATTCTTGACCTTCCAATTTAAGAAGCAGGCTCTACTACTGGAGCTGTTTATCATGGTAGCTATCAGCCACAGTTGGCTATTTAAATTAAATTAAAATTTAATTTAATTCAGTAACTCAGTCACACCAGTTGCTTTTCAAGTGCTCCATAGCCATGTGTGGCTAGCGGCTTGCGTATCAGGCATACAGATCTAGCGATTCCACCATCATAGGAGGTGATGGACTTAGTGTTGTGGGCTAGCCATAGCGTGTCCCTGAACCCTTGCCAAGGCCTCTTTCTAGGTTTGGGAAATAGCTGTCTGGATCAGCAGCTCTCAGGGGGAATTCTTGGTTTAGGATCCCAGCCCCCACCTCAAGGTAAGTGGTGCGTTCTGTGTAAGGGACAATACTTTTCTGAGTTCTAACCCACTGTGAAGCTCATTGCTTCCCCTTGAAGGCATGGCTTATCTGCTATGGGGAAAGAATAGCAGTAGGAGTGAGGTGTGACTCTTCCCCGAGAGGCTTTTTCTGTGGATTCTCTAGTGGGGAAAGGGACTCTTCCCCCTTACAGTCTTGATCAGAAGCCCCAGTGAACCTTGTTTATGTTGACTAGCCCCAAGCTTCCTTCCTGGGCCCCGCCCAGAGTTGGTGCCACTCAGTCTTGGGTTTTCTCATTCTGGAGAAGGCAGCGTGGTGACTGGGTGGATTGGAAGGCCACATCCAGGGTCTCAGGAATTGTCACTAATTTCTTACTCCATTGCCCATCACTTCTTCACAGCTTTGTTATGAAATGAGGGTAGGATGCTCAGGAAGAGAGGAGTTATTGGGAAGGAAAGAGACCCCTTCATCTTCCTTTTGAACCCTGCCACAGCCTGGCTGGCTGTTTCTGGGAGAGTTCGTTGGTGGTGGGTGGGTTTCTGCCTATGTCTGTGTAGGGCTGAGGCTGCTGCCACACCCAGAGTGGATAAACCCCGTGGTGGCCTTGTCTTCTGTCATTTGTGTAAGAAATCCAAAGACCCAAGTATTGATTAATCACTGAGCAAAGGAGAAAAAAGAACAGCAGCCCAGTGTGGGATAAGTGGCTGGCCTTCTGGTGGCCACAGTCTGGAGTTGGCTGCTTGCTTGCTTCAGGTAGCACAAGCATTGGGCTGGGTCACCCTTCCGTGGCTCTGCTCCTACATGGCTATCTCTGACTTGTACAGATTCCAACTCTACTGTGTTCTACCTCCCCCATACCTAATCAGGGAGTTAGTGGACAAAATACACCCCCTGCCGCTGTTAGAGCAGCAGTTCCAGATTCTCTCAGTGGAAGGGGTTTGCATTTGATGGAGTCATTTGGGGGCATTGGCCACTTCAATTCTCCCATATCCCCCATCCCTCCTAATTACTGCTGGGGCAAGTCTCAGGAGAGGGATATGGAGATGCTGGGTCACAAACAAGTAACAAAGTGCTGGGCTAGAGTCTGCTCCACTTCTGAGCCATTCTTGTGAGGAGGACATTGGGTAGTTCTTTCCTGTCTTATTTGTTATTGTTCTGCCCTTTTGGGGTATGCTCTGGGTGCCCTGGTTCCCTTAATGATGCTGGGAATGATCCTGGAGCCCGAGAAGTGAGAGAGAGAACGACTTGCTGTGAGGGCTGGGTCCTGTCTGGACTGTGTTTACCCTGTGCTGCAGGATGGGGCGCTGCAAATGGGGCAGGGGATGCTGAAGGGCAGTATATGAAGAGCTGATATTAGGACAAGGAGTAGAGACACCTTCCTGGTGTCTCCTGGGTCCCAGGATCTATAAGGTCCCTTATACTGAGGAAGGTACCTCCTCTCCCTGGTGTTGCTTCAATTTTCAGAGGTAGGACACCATCTGCTGTGACCTGTAGATGTTCCAGTTGCTCTCCTGGCCACATTCAGCAAACCTCACCTGGGACTAGCTGTTTGCAAGGTGCTGTGCTAAGTCTGAGCAGCTGTAAAGAGAGGCACTTTAACCCTGTCCTTAATGAACTTGTTGTCTGGGGAGGGAGACAAGAATGGAAACAAATAATGATGGTACATTCTGATGGGGATTTAAGGGAGGGATGCCTTTGAAGGCAGAGACTGGCCTTAGTCTAAGCCTTTGGGCCCATAGAAACCAGTGGCGAAGGGAAATGTGTCTTGAGAGTTTCAGTGTAGTGACACGAGAAGCATGAGAAGGGGAAGGACTTCTAGGAGGAGGGAGGCATCTCCCTGAACCCGCAGTGTGTAGAGATGCTACTTGAAGGCTTGTGGCTGGTTGCTGGGGTGTAGAATGATGCAGACAGACTGCGGGGTTCTGCCAGAGGATCCGGGACGCGGAAGGTCAGACATTTTGTGTTTCTCTTAGAAATCTTCTGACAGGGCTGCCCCAAGGTTTCTAAACTGCTCAGCATTTATGTCCCACCTTCTCAGTAGCATCATGTGGTTTCTTGTTTTGCTTAGGTCCTGGAACATTTGGTGGTCCATGGCTGTTGAATTTGGGGTGAGGAGACCATGTTGAGGTTCATAGACTATAAGACCATCTCACAAGCAGCTAGAGGGGTAGGTGGGGTATAGGCAGAGTGTTTAATGCTACCTGTCAGCTTGGGTGGCCTTGGGTGCCTTCTGTTGTTGGAGTGGAAGCATGAGGATGGGGTCGTTGGCTGCCTCTGACCTGTTTCCCTCGGGTGTCGCCGGGTACCTTGGTTCAGTCTGGTTCTGCTGCATCTCTAAGGAAAGGAGCGTCTTTTCTTCTGTTGTGCTGCTCCTCCTTGGCTGCCTCCTCCCTGTGATTGTCATTGACACAGACTTCCGCTGCCAAAGCTAATTGTGAGGCCTGAGCAGTGAATGAAGGCAAAGGCAGTTCCCATGACAACTGCAAGGATTTTCAAATATAGGAGATGATGTGTGTGTGATGGGCAGCAATTACTTGGGTGGAAATTGATGCGTGGACACCGGGGACTTCAAACATAGGCTCTGAAGGTAGAGGGGATGTTGGTTTGTTTTTGTCTTTGTTTATGTTTTTGTTTTTTGCAGGCTCCTTTGTATGATGGAGAGGGAAGGAGGTCACAGAATTCCCTCATAGTCGATTCCAAGTGCCTTCAGTGGGTAGAACATTGGGCAAAACTCTGGAGCAACTTTGGAGAGGCAGGACTCCAGTCATTCTGGTTGGTGATGCAGGACACACATACAGAGACACAAATATCAGTATCAAGTGTAGAATGAGAAATGTTAGAAGTACTGTCAGCTGGCAGAGGACTGGGGTAACTGGAGAAGGCTTCCTGGAGGAAGCAGGACTTTATGTGAGCTTTGAAGTAAAGCCCTATGAAGAGTGACCTCATTCAGGACACAGTCATGGTGAGGAAGGACGAGAAGTCCATCTCCCTCTACCTCTGCCAGCTCTAGAAGAGGTAGGTGGATATGAAAAATCACAGAGCTGCACAGAGCAACTCTGACTGTACAGCTGCAAGTGAGGGGGTGGCAGAAACCCTGCCCGGTCACTTTCTGACTGTGTGACCTTGGGCAAGATGTGTAGCCTCGATGTATGCCAATTTCCCCATCTGTAAAACGGGTATGAACAATTCCTGTCTGATTAATTTGTTTTGAGGGTTAAATAAGATATATATCATGCTCCAGGAAAGGGACTGACATGGAGTTGGTGCTTGGTTGATGCTCTTTCAAATCCCCCCAAATATGTGTCCTGGATTATGTCTATTTGCATTCCCCTGGACTTTAGATATCTATGTGGGATCCATTCTGTGGGTATCTGTGTTCTTGAGGTTCTTGGTATTAGGGCATTTTGTGTGTCTTGAAAGTGGGTGAATCCATTCACCTCTCCCCAGTGGGGAGAGCTGTGGCCTCACTCTTCTTGCTGGGAGCACAATGGGGGCTAGGGATCATGATGGAGGATAGAGAGACACCCTTGGCTCCCACACATAGGGATCCCAGGTACCTCTGGGTTGGTCATTGTGAAGCCTGAAATGTAGAAAAAGGGACAGAGATGGGAGGAGGATCAGGTAGGGAGTGGAGAGTGTCTGGCTGGAAGCAGAATGACTCCAGCATGTGCCTCTGTGACTCCCTCAAGCCCTGGAATTCAGAAGAGGGAATAAGGAACCAGGGTGATAGGGGATGGGAGCAGGTGGACTGCCTTGGGGGTCATGGCTCCTCTCTAGGGTAGCTGAGGGCTGCTGGAGGACAGGGTGAGGACTTGGAGTTTGGGGTAGGGCTGAGTTAGCACGGGATGATGAATGGAGTAGGGAGTTGGGGTAGGAACTTTGTTCCATGGCTCCTGCAAGCTGGTGAGGAAGATGTGTGCCGGTTGGACAGTCTTGAACTAGGCCACTGTTCAGCTGTGGCAGGTCCTGCCCTTACAGGAGAGCAGGTGTCCCTCAGACCAGAGATGCGAAGGCTGACCAGGAGAGTGGCCTCCGCATCTCAGTGCCCATTCCCCTGCTTCTCCACACTCCTTGTGTAGAAACTCAGCTCAGCACATTCCAGCTTAGTGCAGAGCCTAGGAAAGTGGGGGAAGATAGAGCCCCCGCCCACATAGAGAAGACTGCCATGTAAGTAAATAACTACACGTCATCATGACTGTGTGTAGGGACAGTACACTGCTCTGTGAAGACCCGGGAGGAGCAGGTGATGCTCATGGGAGTTGGTGATATGAGAAATTGGCAGAGGGGAGGCGGTGTTTGGATTAAGCTTTGTACCACATTAGTTTGCCAGGTGGGGGAGGTGGATGAAGGATCCAGGCAGGAGGAGCAGCACTGGGAAGTCTCCAAGGTATGAAGAAGACCTTACTATTCCCAGATCTATAGCGTAAAGGGAAGTGTTTGGGTTGAGGTGACCTCAGTCTTCTTTGCATATCCTTGGGGTTGGCAAAGACAGAGTTTAGAGAATTGAAAAGAGACGGGCCTGGATTTGAACTCCAGCTTGCCACTCACCTACTATGTTGACAGGCGAGTAATTTAACATCCCTAAGTCCTTCCATTTCTGTGTAAGAGATGAGCTTGTGTGTGGAGTAAGTCAAATGAGATGATCCTGCACCAGGGCCTGGTGTGTCGTAAGGGCTTGATAAACTTGTCTTAGCTACTGCAGTAACTAGTTGTTACTGTCCAAGCAGTGTTCGTCTCTGATGAACAGCAGACTGGGGGGGGGGCAGAAGGCGGGGCAGGGACTCTACTTGGCCTGGTCAAGGTAAGAGTTGAGGGACACAAAAACCCAATTTTCCACTGTGAACCTTGGCTTAAGATACTGTTCCTTGCCATAGTCTGGCACCTGCCTCCCTTCCTATCCTAGAGGAACTCAGTAGGGCTTCCCCTTGTCCCCAGGGTGAGGCAGGTGTGGGCCCTGATGCCTGCTGGAGTCTTCACTAGAGACCAGCTTTGCTGTGTCTCCCAAGGCAGCCCATCCTGTTCTGAGTACCTGCTTGGGGCCCCAAAGAAGGGACAGCAATTAGGCATCCGTGGTGGAGTGGGTAGAAGAGTGAATCACTGGGTCAGGGGCTCTCACTTATCCTAACGAATCCTGTGAGTCACTTTTCTTTGACCTCAGCTTATTCATCTATGAGAATGAGAGGTAGCACCCAGTGAGTTCTTGAAGAGATTAAGAGTGATGGTAGCTGTTGCATTTCTTTACAGGAATCCTCACAACTGTGTGAGGGAGCTGCTATTTGTAGTTCAGTTTTACAGATTAGCAAAAAGAGGCTAAAAGAGGTAAGTTACAAGCAGCTAGGTAGTGGTAGAGCTTGGAATGTCACCTTCCTGGGAAGGGGAGACTCTGGTGTGTTTAGCTACCGGGAATGACTGGAGAAGAGAAGCCTGTGCCCAGGGATGCCCAGGAAGTAAGTTCAGGAGTGGATTTCCGGGCCTTCCTCTACCCTTCTGTTCTTTCTCATCCTGCATTTCCTTCAGTCTCCTGGGAGTTGCAGCCTTCAAAGCCTCAGAGTCTGGAAATGGGAAGGCCAGAGCTCTTGAGGCCTAGGCTACCTCACCTTCTCTGCCTTTTCCTGGAAATGAGATAGGAAGCCCTGAGGTCTCGGGACCCCTGGGGTTTTGGGGGGTCCCGTCTATAGCCTCTTCAAGTTAGGAGAAACTATCATGGAGTGGCAAGGGGGAGTCTGTCTGGCGTGGGGTGTGTTCAGGCACCCTGGGTGAGCTATCCTAGAGTGAGGTGTGGGTGAGTGGGTGGGTGTTGGAGGGAGACCAGGCCAACCTGGTGAGGCTTTCAGCTGCAAGAGGCGTGAGCTCCAAGAAGCCTGTTTTCTGAGGTAGGAGTTGAAGGGAGGGAGGAAGAGAACTGCATAGTAGTTAAGAGTACGGTTTTCAGAGCCAGACAGACCTGGCTTGGAGTCCCGGCTCTGCTGTTTTCTAGCTGTGTCACCTTGGGTAAGTCGCTTCACTTGTCTCTTCAGCCGCAAAATGGGGTGAAGGTTCGTGCTGCCTGGGCTTTTTCTTCTTGGAAGATTGAAGGGGCTCTTGCCCCGCATGCCCGTATCATGGGCTGGGTACTGTCCTACCTGCAGCCCAGACATGCTGGCACTGGAGAGCTGCGGGAGCGGGAATCCCACCAGCGCCAGACCTGCCGGAAACGCAGTCTGTCATCTTTGACCCTGGAGGTGCAGAGGACGCCTTCTGGGTGCTTCCTTCGGGGTGCCCTCGGGAGGCAGCTGGGGTGCCCTGGGATGCCCAGCCTGCCAGGGAGCGGCGGCGGGCCTGGGAAACTGCCAGCGCGGCTCAGCAGCACTCCCCCGCCCCCACCTCCCGGCTGGGCAGGTCCGCCAGCGGGGGAGTGAGGGGGGGGCAGGGCCGGCTGCAGGGATTGGCTGGCTTGCGCACCGCCCCTGCACACCAGCCGGGGCGGGAGGGAGCGCAGCCGGCAGCTGGCCGCCGCCTCCTCTGCAGTGCCTCCCTCCGTGCGCTCCCTCCGGCGGGGATAATGGGAGGCCCGGCGGCCCGTGCACCAGAGGAGGCCGGCCGAGGTAGGGCGCTGGGCAGGGGGCGGGTGGAGCGGACGCGGGCAGGAGGGCAGTGTCCTCTGGGATCTCGGGAGCGTTCAGAGGGAGAACTGAAACAAAAACACCCTGGAAGGCAAAGGAGCCCGTGAACGGGATTCTGGGCGGCAGCTGGAGGCAGGAAGATGGTCCCTGATCGCCTTTCTTTCCCAGGCTGCCTCCCCTCCCGCTCTCTTCCTTCCCCTTCAGGGGCGCTGGGGGTGTAGCGGGAGGACTTTGCCGCTTTCCTGCCGCCAACCTGGCTCATCGGTCTCTCTGGCTTCTCTTGCAGGTGGAAATAAAGGCTGGTGAAGGAGCCGGGCCGTGGAGACAAGGAGCGGCTGTCAAGGTACCTTGTGTGTGTGTGTGTGTGTGTGTGTGTGTGTGTGTGCGCGCGCGCGCGCTGCGAGGTGTTTGACTGGATTGGATAAAAATAAAGGGTCTCCTCTGGTGATCCCTTAATCTCCCACTGTGTGTGTAGCAGCAGCTGAGGGGGAGGGGCGACGGGGGTGTGGGCGGCCAATGAATTCTCAGGCCTGTGTGGGTTTTGTTTGGATTCTTTTTGCTTTCTCAGCTGGATGGTTTGGGTGCAGTTGGGGTTTGGTTTGTTGAACTTTTTTTTTTTTTTTTTTTAAGACATGCAACCCCCTCCCCACTCCTGCCTCTGGAAATCTCTGAAGTATGTCTCCTGGCACTATTGGTTTGCATCCAATCTGCAGAAATGGGGGGGGGGGCTGTAAGAAAGAGAGAGAATTGCACTCCTGAGTCTGAAGCTGATAGGGTGTCATTAGTCATGCTGCTGTCACCATGGAGATGGCTGGAAAGGAGAGGAGGTGGTGGGGGTGAGGATATTTTGGGTAGGGTGGGGGCTGATGCAACATCATGATGGGGAATCCAACGGGCGTCTGCTGTTATGCTGTGTGACTTGGTGTCTGGAGGCCTGGGAAAGGAGTGTTCCCAGGTGTGTGGGAAGCAGAGAAGGGGGCACTGAAATCTTCTCTGTGTGGTTGAGAATGGTGGCTGGGGTATTTGGGGCAGGGCAGGGGAGGGGAGAGTCTGGTAGAGTTATTGGCCATGACTAGGAAACCGTGGATATTTCTCCCAGTTTGGCAGGGACCAGATCAGTAGATTATTTCCTTGGGCTTTGCCCCTCTTTTCAGGGCTGGGTACCTGCCATGAGTTTGGGATTACTCAGCAGTATCCTCTGCTGGCCCAGGGTGGAGAAAACAGACTGGGAGGATGCTCAGTCTCAAGTCTAAGAGCAGAGAGGCTGAAAGGAATGTGGGGGACAGGTGGACAGAGGCAGGCTGTGTGGGACTTTTCCTAGCAGAGAGGAAGCTGTTTCTTCTCCTGCCTCAGCCCCCACCCCCACTCCCCCTCAGTCCAGGACTCTCTGGGGAGCTGGGGGAGCCTGGTTGCTTGGGTAGCAGGTGGGTGAGCTGCTAGTGTCCCCAGATGCTCTTTGTCGCTCCTCCCTGGAAATCCTCCTCCTGCCTCCTGGGAAAGCTGTGGGAAGCTCCGTGGAGGTGCTGGAAGTGGCGTCCTGCCACCTCACTGTCTGGGTGGGGATGCTGGAGGGAGGGCTTTGCTTCCCCACGTGGGGTGGGAGATTGTGGGTGAGGCTGCAGGGTGGATAAGTAGGCCTGGGTAGTTCCCTGGCTTTGTCCCAAGGAACTTTAGGCAAGGAAGTGCTTGGGGAAGGGTGTGAATTTTCTTTCTGGAGCAGCTTCTGGGAAGAAGAGGAGCCAGGTGGCATCAGCTTCCCTGGGGAGGTGGGCATGCTTTGGTGAGACTGGGAGTAGTGGGCAATCACCTGGGATGAGGCTGTAGGAGGCCTGGAGGCAAGCAGAGGGTGGCTGGTTCTGTAGATTCTGTGGGTGGGGAGGAGAGAGCTGTGAGCTCACCTCACACGCCAGCACTCATTGTGTACTCTTCTCCGGAACAGAACCCCTCCTAGATTGGAGACCCGTGTACCACCTCTGCTTCCTTCCCTGGCCTCCCTCTGCTCACTGGGGGAATTGTAATCACCTTTTGTGCTGTTGCAGACTGTGGACACAGAGATTGTGGAGTGGACCTGTTCTGCCCCCAAGCCTGGGAAAAGCAGGCCAAGGGGATGAGGATCTATGGGCTCAGGGAGGGGCAGCCCCCTTCCTTGTCGGTATCTCTGGCCTTGTCAGCCAGAGCTTCCCTCTCTGCTGGGAGAAAAGACGGCTGGCAAGTTTGTTTACTCCCGAAAGCACCCCCTCCTACTGTAGTGATGGCTCTCCCTGGCAAACCTGCTTCTCTTCAGCTCTTTCCAAGTGTGTTCGCTCTGTCTCCCTGCCTGCATTCTGCTGGCCCAGGCTGAAGACTGGTTTTCTGCAGCCCCACTGGTGGCTCTCAGCCTAATATTCCCCATCCCTTAGTGTTGTGGGCATGTGGTAGGGGCAACTTGAAAATCCAAGAAGCCTTCCTGACAAGCCTTGCTCCTTCCTCTTCTTTTAGTAGATTGAGCTTGCTGAGTTTTTAAACAGGTTGTATCTGTGCTTTTTTTTATTGTCAAGTTGTCTGTCTGAGAACCATAGCTTTTTGGCCCAACTTGGCCACTGCCAGCAAACACTCAGGTCTGAATCTCCCATTCCTGGTGTCCTTTTCCCCCCATATGGGGTTTCCTTGGGTGAGCAGTTTTGCTGTGGTACCCCATATATCCTAGGTGAGGCAGTTTTGTCAGATCCTCTTCTGTTATTAGGTTGTGGTGTAAGAAGATGTCTGGTATATGAGTTCATTCTGAGATCAAGGCAAGACTCTGGGCACAGGACAAAGAGGGTGTTACAGACGGTGTTCCCATGATATGGGTGCAGGATGAGTAAGCCCCATTGGAGAATGGTACCAGTTGCCAACAGGAATATGCACATCTACCGTGTGCTGAGTCCTGCCAGGGTTTCAAGAATACCTTTGGTATATGAGTATGCATGGTGCCTAGCACGAGGACAGAGTTGAGCTTAATGAATGCAGGTTGACATTTTACAGTCTCACGTGTGATGTGTCTACCAATGTTATCTCAAGGAACATGCTATAGCAGACACTGTTGCTGCCTCCTCCTTGGCCGCCTGGATAGGAGTGAGTGCCCAGTTCCGAGAGCAGGGCTGTCTTGCTTTCGGGCTCCCACGCGGCTCCCACGCTTTGCCCCATGGGAATCCTCAACTGGCTGAGGATGTCTGGAAACTATTTTGGGACTGTGCCCAGGATCTCTGCCTTCTGTCTTTCTTTTTGACCACTATAAAAATACCCTGTTTTCAGGGATCAGTGATCCTCAACTTTCTTGACATCGTGGGTCACTCCCACTAGTTGCCTGCTCTTCCCACTCTCCAGCTTTTTATGATGGCTCGGGAGGCACCCCTTTTCTCTCTGGGGTGTTTACAAGCAGCTTAGGGACATATGGAAGCAGGTGAGCATGTCAAGCTAGAGCAAGAAAGGAACCGACTAAGAGGTTTTCAGAGTTGAGTTTGAGGATGGAGAGAAAGGGGGGAGGTTCCCCGTTCATGGCAGGAACTGGAGTTATAGTCCCAGAGCTCAGCTTTGCCTCTTTGGCAACCCCAGCCCTTATTATTGAATGTCATAGAGGAAGGAGAGAGCTTTGCGAGATATATACAAGAGCAGGCTGAAGAGAGAGCCTTTCTGTCCATGATGGTACAGGGGCCCTGGATCTGCCTTCAGGGACCACCGTGATGGCTACTGCAGCCCTCTCACTGGGTCGACGAGGAGGGGCCTGGGCACTGGGCTCCCTCCAGCTGCAGGTGGCCGGTTCTGCTAGAAATGGGATTTGTGGTCTTGCGAAGTCCCCTCCCATATCCCTTCTCCCCCACTCCCCCCAGGCTATAGCCAGTGGTTTGGCTGGGGTTGGGGCAGGGAGTGTGGGAGGGACTTTGGTTTGGCTCAGCGTTTGGGTCTCCCAATCCTCTTAAGTCCTCTCCTTCCTACCCCTGACCTCTTGGGCTTTTTGGCCTCATTTCCTCTAACACCCTGGCATCTGGCAGCTAGCTGAGGACTCCCCCTAGTTCTCAGTATATCTGCAGCTTCTGAGAAAGAACTGGATTAGTTTAGGAAGTATAGGCAAGTAGGGGCAGGGATGGCTTGTACGGCTCAAATCTATAGATTCTCGTGCTACCCAGGAATCCCATTCATTTCATCTCCCTTTCTTCTTCCCTTCATCATTCAACATTGGCTGAGCATTTATCATGTTCCAGGTGCAGTCCTAAAAAATAAGAAAATTCATTATTATTTGATTCTCATGAAACCATTGGAAGTAAGAAACATTACTACATTACCTAAAATTGTTACTCTAAGTGGGAAAACTAGCATTGGCAGCTATTGTTTTTTATGTATAGAACACTTTTGACCCTAACTTTGTGTTTGGGACTGTGAACTTGCACATGCCAGACAAACCCTTTTGCCCCAGATGCACCTGAGTCCCTACATTTGCTTTTTCCACTGGCTCAGGGACTTTGAAGGAAGAATCAACATGCCAGTTGTTTTCAATAAGTTGTGTTTCCAAGATGCACCGATGACAGAAGTGGACCGGCTGGGAGGGAACTTAGTTTTGAAAAGAAGGTATTCGCTTTAATGTGTTGGGTTTGAGATTTAGGTAGCTGGGTGAAAATGCTGTGCTTGAGAAGTCTGCCTTGAACCTGCAATTGCCTTTGCTCATGAAGAGTACAGGTCCTGCAGCCCTGATGCTTCAGGGATCTCCAGTGAGACTCACTGGCTGAGAGGAGAAAGACAAGAAGTACGGTTGTCAGTTTCTTTCCTCCCTGTTTCCTATTCTTCCACTCTTGGGTTCTGTCATTAACCGTGGGGGAAGTCACTTAATTTCTGTGGACTTCAGTTTTCTCTGCAAAGTGAAGGGGTTGCCTTCAAAGGCCAATTTTTCTCAAATCTAGGGAAGAACCAATTTTTGTTTCTTGTTTTTTTTGCAATGTTTGGAAACATTGCAAAACCAACACACAGTCTTGCTTTGTACAGCTAGTTCGCAATTTACAGCACATGTGGCGCAGCACCATTCAAGCTGGTCTATGAGCCGTTCAATGAGGCAAGTCCAGTGATTGTGCCCCTGGATGTCATGGTAGCTTTAAATTGCTGTTATGGTTCCTAAAGACTTCCTCTTAGTTCCTATATTTATGTTGTGGTGGACTGGTGATAAACAGTTTACGGGCCATACCTTGAGCAGCACTGCTTTTAAACTTTGCTTCTGGGAGAGCATAGAGTCTCCTCCTCCTCCTCCTCCTTCTCCTCTTTTTGAGTCTTGCTCCATCACCCAGACTTGAGTGCTGTGACCTCCTGAACTCAAGTGATCCTCCTGTCTCAGCTTTCTTTCTTTCTTTTTTTTTTTGAGTAGGAGTCTGTCTCACTCTGTTGCCCAGGCTGGAGTGCAGTGGTGTACTGTTTACAGCCACTGCAGCCTCGACCTGCTGGGCTCAGGCAGTCCTTCCACCTCAGCCTTCCAAGTAGCTGGAACTACAGGCATGTGCCACCGTGCTCAGCTACTTTTTTGATTTATTGTAGAAATGAGGTCTTGCCAAGTTGCCCAGGCTGGTCTTGAACCCGTGGGCTCGGGCAATCCTCTCACCTCGGCCTCCCAGAATGCTGGGCTTATAGGTGTGAGCCACCATGCCTGGCCTGTCTCAGTCTTCTGAGTGGTGGCTAGGACTACAGTTCGAGCCACCACACTTTTTTTTTTTTTGTAGAGATAGGGTTCTCACTATTTTGCCTAGGATCTTGAACTCCTGGCCTCAAATTATTCTCCTGCCTCAGCCTCCTAAAGTGCTGAGATTATTGCCTTGAGCCACCAGTGTACCTGACTTGGGTTTCTCTGTTTTGATGCTTCCCCATCCTTTCTGGACATGACTTTTCTACTCTCTGCTGTACCCTCTGCTTTGGGGACAGAGCCACCACTTGGAAGAGTAGTGGTCTTCCTCAGAGATTCTCTTGGAGTGCCCTGAGCAAGTTACTCTCTTTCCCGCTTCTGCATAAAAGAATGCTTCCTGCTTCCCTTTCATGTCTGCAAGACTGGAAGTCTGATGGAGCAGTGTCAGAACCCTTGGTGACCCCTGAAGGGGCAGGGTGTGTGTGTGTGTGTGTGTGTGTGTGTGTGTGTGTGTACACACTGCATGACTCGGAGGAAGAGAACAGTGATGGGCAAGGCCAAGGCTCCTATAGATGTTGCTGTGAATTTGGGCCCTGCAGGAGACTGAAGCTCTATGGCCACAGGCAGGGCATCTTGAATTTTGCATTTTCCATTTGATGACTCTTAATAACCTAGAGGTGTAACCTTTTTTTCTGGGGGCTGATCAGGCTCTGCCCTGATTTCTGTAAGGACAGAAATCCCAATATTTTTGACGGCATGAGTTTGGCTGTCTTCCCCCTACTTTCTTCTCCTGAGGGTCTTTGGCCTTTTTGTTTGAGATGGTAAAGATTAGACAAAAAAATAAAAACACTGATCTCCTTCTGCCCTGGCAGCATCATCCCTCAGGAGGAGGGATGGGGATTTAGGTAACAGTGTCTTGCCTCGAAGGTATTCCTTAGGAGGCAGACATTCCAAGGATTGGAAGATTAGGGTCTGAGCAAATCCTGGATACCTTTGTGGCCTGGAACTGTTGTGCCCTTGGTGCTTAAGTAATTGGATTTTTCAACCCCGCCTCCAAGCATTTTTCCCGTGTAATCCTAACCTCATGGGCTTTGCAGAGGAAACAAAGGCATTGAAAGGGTTTGCAACTTGCCCCTGACAGTGAGCTCCTGAGCTCCATGCCCTGTTGACTGAATCTTCCTGCTTTGCCTCCTCTGCAGTATCCACTGCCTCTCCCCAAACCCCTCATTCCCAGGAGTCTGTTTTTCTAGCTTGCAGGCCTTGATTCCTATCCCTGCTAAGCAGATGGAGTTTACATAAGGCACTGTTTTCTGCCAGTCCACCTTCCTGTATCATCTCTGGCTCCTGCTGGCCACTCTGCAGAAGGGGGAACAGTCAGGGAGGCAAGTATCTCCTATCAGTGGCAGAGAGAGAGAGACACACCCTGGAAGGGGTTAAGCAGTTCTGGGCTGAGACCCTTGTCTGAATCTCCAGACCAGCTTCCTCTGCTGCTCCTTCTCCCTGGGGCGTGACCCTTGGGCCAAGTCATTTCTCTGCTGGCTTGAGCAAGTTCAGGTTGGGGCACAGAGGTCTCCCTACTGGACCAGCCTCTGCTGGACCCACAGAGGGGAGACTGTGCCTTCACCATGTGGATCACTGTTGCCCTGCACCCTGGGCACTAGGGGAGGAGTACAGAAACAGATTTTCAGAGGAGCCCTGGAGGTGGTGCCCAAGAGATTCCCATCCTGTTTTCCTTGGTGCTGTGGATCCCTCTCTCTTCTGTCCTCTCATCCAAGGACACTCTTCATGGTCTCAGCCCTTCCCCACTCCCAGTTCTTGTGCTTTGAGCTCAGCTCTAAGTCCTAGACTGAGCAGGGAGGGCCTCTGAGGATATGCTTTGTGAAGTGTGGGCCAAGCGCTCCGTGTTACAATCATCTAGGGACTTGTAAAATGCTGAGGGCCTACCTGGCCAGGAGAGCTGTCTGCTAGAGTCAAACCCATGGGCTCCTGCCCTACAGTTGGGTAGAATGGGCACAGGATGAGGGTGGAATGGAAGCCCCAGATGTTGGTGCTGGATGCTCTGGGCAAGTGGACTGTGTGGTATCTCTTTCCTCACTCACCCTGCCACTTGTCCCTGAGCCGGTCCTACCTGACAGTTGAGCTATATGCTAACCTCTGCCTTTCTGCCCACTATTATTTCTGTTTGGTTTCCTGTTTTCCAGCTGTGGGTTCCCAGAGGCATCATTTGGACCCTGAGTAGTAGTTAGGGCTTAGAGCTGGGGTTGTGTGGTTGGAGTAGCGTGTGTCTTAGGGCTGTACTGGCAAGTGGTCCAAAGCAGTCTGAATACCCTGGCTAGGAGCCAGAACCCAGGGATCTGTGCCCAACCCCTGGGAAGCCCGGGAAGCCCCTCCCTGTCACTTTCCAGACACTGCCTCCTCCATGAGGGGGTCATTGCTCCCCATTAGGTCTCTGCCTGAGGTCTGGGGGAAGCAGGATGTGGAGGAGGACTTGGGTGGGTGCCAGCAGTCTTCAACCCTAATGACTCCCCACCTAAACACTCCTACCCCCACAGCCTCCAGTCAGGAGCATGCTTCAACTTGCCTAGAGAGTTTCCAGAGGCCAGTCCCTCTGGTTCAACTAGTTTGGTGATTCTCAGTCTCTACTGTATATTCAGTGGAGCCCTGAATATTCCAATTATCTAAGGACATAATGTCAGTGCCCGCGCCTCAGTTCCAGACAGTTTAATGTCATTGGTCTGGAGTAGACCCTGAGCCTCAGCATTTTTCAGAGCTCTCCAGGTGATTTGAATGTGCAGTCAGGGTTGTACAGGTGATTTGAATGTGCAGTCAGGGTTGTGCAGGTGATTTGAATGTGCAGTCAGCAGGTGCTTTATCCAGTTTGGGTCTCCCTGTCTCTCCCATACCCTTGTGTTGCACTAGAATTTTTTTCTCATTCATTGATAATTTTAATGATAACCAATACAGAGTCTGGAAAAATTAAGACAGACATGTCAGACAAAATGCTGGATTGAATGTTTTGTTCCAGGGGACTGATCCATGAGTTCATAGTTTTTTTTTAAATTTTTTGAGTGGACTGCAACACGTGTATTTAGTGGCCTCTCACACTTCTGACAGTGGTGCCCAAGCAAGCCTGAGTTTATAGTTATTAAGATCAGAATTTAAGAGGGAAGTCCCATCGCAAATAATAGAAACTGAGTTTTTTCTCCTCTCAGTTTTTAATTTTTAGAAACTTTTTTATTTTAGTATAGCTTTACACACAGAAAAACACATATGCATTCATCCCTTGTGAAACATCAACCCTGGGTGAAGCTCTTGGCCTGAATCTCAGTTTACCTGCCTCAGAGCTGTCATAGAACTAACAGAGAGAAGTGTGAAAACTTTACCCCTTGTGCCTGCCCTGCACGTGGTAAATGCTCGTCATTATGTAGAGTCAAGTGAGCTATAATGCAGCATCACTCCATTTTTACAAACAACATTAAACAGGTATTTGGAATGCATGGTGAGTTCTCAGAATACACACCTGTTGTATAACCAGTACCTGGATCAAGAAATATGTATCCTTGTCCTGTTGCTTTTGCCCAGAATTTCCATGGCTTTTAGAAAAAGGTCAAGTCAGGCCCAGCCATAGTACAGTATCATGTGCCGGCTTTGGTCCTGGAACACTTCAGCTTAGCCTCCGCCAGGAATACCTTTATGCATTTTACATACTTATGTGGGTGTTCCTGAATGGGAGTGAGCTTCCCTGTGATAGGACACAGGGTAGGGAGTCCTTAAAACCCTTCCCCGTGCTACTCTCTTCCTTATCTTTTTTAGTCCCTTTTCTACTTGGGCCTTTAAGCATGCCAGTCCAAAAATAGGGTAAATCCAAAAATCTTTTCTTTTGGCCTTGTATTCTCTTTTTTTTTTGATTATATAGGTAATATATGTTCTTTGGAAAACTTAGAAAGTAGAAATAGAAGAGAGAAGGGGAAGAATTTGCCCATACTTGCACAGTCCAGTTAATCATTGTTAACTGGAGTGTCCCTCCAGACTTTATTGCCATGCATTCCAAATACCTGTTTAATGTTATTTGTAAAAATGGCGTGATGCTGCACGGCATCAAGTGATGCCCACTTGACCCTACATAATAACGAGCATTTACCACGTACAGGGCAGGCACATGGGGTAAAGTTTTCACACTTCTCTCTATTAGTTCTCATGACAACTCCGAGGCAGGTAAACTGAGATTCAGGCCAAGAGCGTCACCCAGGGCTGATGTTTCACAAGGGATGAAGCTGGAATTGAGACCAGGGATTTTTGTCTTCAGAGTTGATGCTTTTAGACTATTACCTTCCTTCTGGGGTTCTTCCACGTTGAGTTTATTTGCCAAATATTTATTGGGTAGTGGACATCTTTTTCCATAGTGATTTTTTTTTTTGACTTTAATGTGAATGCCTCTCATGTTTTACCCATAAACAGGGTATTGCTGATTGTTTGAGATCTTCTGGTTGCTTTTAAAATTCTTCTATATCATGTTAAAGAAATAGTCTTGGTTCTATTTTATTAAAAAAAATTTTTCCTGTTATTAGTGGGTGTATCATTTTGTCATGTTTATTTAGTGTGGTTTAAAGATCAAATGATATTTCTCCTTTGTTAGTAAGATAAATTGTGTTAATATATTTCTTAATATTGAATTATCTTTACATTGTATTTTTAACACAGTTTGATTTATTAATATGGGGGGCTTGCATCTATGTTTATGAATAAGATTGACCTGTAACTCTTCTTTTGTGTTTTTGTTGTCAGATGTTAGTATTAGTATAATAGTAACTTCACATGGTGAATTGTGAAGCTTTTATTCTTTATTTATGTTCTGGTACAATTTAATAGTACAGGCCAGGCACTGTACTACTTACACCTGTAATCCCAGCACTTTGGGAGGCCTAGGTAGGAAAATTGTATGAGCCTAGGAGTTTGAGACTAGCCTGGGAAACATAGTGAGACCTTGTCTCTACAAAATTAGTCGGGAGTGGTAGGGCGCACCTGTAGTTTGAGACTGGAGAATCACTTGAGCCCAGGAGGTCAAGGCTGCAGTGGGCCATGATCATGCCACTGCACCCCAGCCTGGACAACAGAGTGAGAACCTGACTCAAAAGAGATAGATGGATGGATGGGTGGGTAGATAGATAGAATAGCTTAAATAGTAATTCCAGTTTTAAAAGATTTGAAAAAAAATCTGATGTAACTATCTGAGCTTGGTATCTTTTTTGAGGATGGACCTTTGCAGCTTTCTGATCCCTACTGTTTTCACCACAGCTATTGGTATAAAGCATTGACTTTGTATTTTCTTTTCTTTTTTTTTTTTTTTTTTGAGTTGGAGTCTCAGTCTGTCGCCCAGACTGGAGTGCAGTGACCGCTCCCGGCCACTGCAGCCTCGACCTGCTGGGGCTCCGGCGATCCTTCCCCCTCAGCCTTCCAAGTAGCTGGAATTACAGGCACGCACTACCACGCCCAGTTAATTTTTTGATTTATTGTAGAGATGAGGTCTCACCAAGTTGCCCAGGTGGGTCTCGAACCCGTGGGCTCAGGCAATCCACTCACCTCAGCCTCCCAAGGCGCGGGATTACAGGGTGAGCCACCAAGCCCGGCTTACTTTGTATTTTCAATGTAAGGGATCCATTTTCAAATTTATTTGCATAATTGATCTGCAGTTAATGCTTTTGAGTTCCCTCAGTATCTGTGGGGTTTTTTTAACTCTTCATTTCTTTTTTTTTTGGAGTTCCAACTCCATCTCACTCTGTCACCCAGGCTGGAGGGCAGTGGCACGCTCCCGGCCACCGCAGCCTCGACCTATTGGGCTCTGGTGATCCTTCCGCCTCAGCCTTCCAAGTAGCTGAAACTACAGGTGTGCGCTACCACACCCGGCTAATTTTTTGATTTTTGTTGGAGAGATGAGGTCTCGCCAAGTTGCCCAGGCGAGTCTTGAACCCATGGGCTCAAGCAGTTCACTCACCTCAGCCTCCCAAAGGCACGGGATTACAGGCTGAGCCACCGAGCCGGGCTTCACTCTTCATTTCTAATGTTGTTTTCTCTTTTTCTTTTCCATAACTTTGCCACCGTTTTGTGTCATTTAAAAGCACATAAATTTATCAGTTGTGCTGTTTTCTAAAGCCTTTATTTCTGCTTTAGCCTAATATTAATTGTCTTCTTTTCCTTAGGTTTTTTGATATGTCCTTTTTCTGGTTTCTCAGTTGGATCCTTAGGACACTTTCTATTTTTTCTTCTTTGATAACAAACACATTTAAAAATATGACTTTTTCTCTAAGTTCAACTGTGGCCTCATTCTCTAGGTTTTGATATTTTATGTCTGTTGGAGCTCTTGGAGAGATTTTGATGGCATACCCAGTGTGTGAATGTCTAGTCCCAGTTTAGCCTGACCACCCTTCCTCCCAGTGGGGGTCCTGAGGAGAATCCCTGCATGTGGAACAGTGGCAAAGCTAGTCAATGTGGCACTTGATTACTTCCCAGGGCTTTGTCCCCAAACCCCTGGGTAAGGGTCGTGGCAATAGTTTACTAACTTAGCAACCAGGACCTTTGGAAAACAACTTTTTTTTTTTTTTTTAGTTGGAGTCTCACTCTGTGGCACAGGCTGGAGGGCAGTGGCCGCTCCCAGCCACCGCAGCCTCGACCTGCTGGGCTCCGGTGATCCTTCCGCCCCAGCCTTCCAAGTAGCTGGAACTCCAGGCGCGCGCTACCACGCCCAGCTAATTTTTTTTTTATTTATTGTAGAGATGAGGTCTCGCCAAGTTGCCCAGGCGGGTCTTGAACCCACGGGCTCAGGCAGTCCACTCACCTCAGACTCCCAAAGGTGCAGGATTACAGGCTGAGCCACGGAGCCTGGCTAACTTTTTTTTAACCTAAGCAAAATCAACTTGAATTTATTGCTTAGGATGAGGGCATATCCTAAGCCTAAATGAAGTTTTAGTAGTATTTAGAAAAGCTTTATACATTAGCACCAGAAGAAATGAAGCTAGATGCTAAGGACAGTGAGGAGAAAAAACAAGAATTTGACCCAGAGCTCATGGCCTAGTTGGGTTGGGCTAGGCTACAGGTAAAGTCTTGCTCCCTGCATCTTTCTTGCACCTCTAGAAAATACAGTCCAGTTGGTGTCCTTCAGGCCATGAAGAACATCCTAGGACAGAGAGAACAGAAGAGTGATGGGTCAGGGAAATTAGGGTTGGTATCTCTTGGGCACCACCTTCAGGGCTCCACTGAAAATTTCGGTATTCCTCCCCTAGTACCCAGGGTGTAGGGCAACACTGATCCACGTGGTGAAGACACAGTCTCCCCTCTCTGGGTCCAGCAGAGCCTGTTGCAGTAGGGGGAACCTCTGTGCCCCAACCTGTACTTGCTCAAGCCAGCAGAGAAATGACTTGGCCCAAGGATCACACCCCAGGCCAAATGTGCAATGTCTTAGGGGATAGCTTCTCTTGCCTTGTATTCAAACTCCTTAGAGAGCCACGACAGGCAGGGGAGGAGATAGGCAGGAGGATGAGAAAGGATGGATTTTAGGTTCAACCTAGAAACCAATAGTAGCGTTATTATGCTTTTTTTCCAAAATGGGAAAAATTTTGAATTTTAAATAAAAGTAACACATGCCCACTTAAAGAAACCAAATAATATAAAAGTATATAATTGGAAACTGAGAATCCCTATTTCTTTTCCATCCTGGTGTAGTCAGTATTAACAATTTAGACATCTATTTCCAGACTTTAAAATTAGTATTAATACATGAACTTAATGCCTTTACTGCAGTATGTGTTTTATCATATTGATGGATATTTACAATTCCAATTTTTTTTGCAATTATAGATTATGAGATAACAAACATATTTGTATCTAGATTTTTTGATTACTTATTCAAGTGTTTGTATAGGACAAAGTCATACAAATGAAATTTTAATTGACATTACAAAGTTACCGTCTCTAAAGGTAATTTGATAATATCTATCAAATTTACTTTCCCGCTAGCACTGAATGAGGAATTATCAGTCTTTAATTTTCTCCAGTTTATAGGTAAAGATATCTTATTTTTTCTTTTTATTAGTGAAGTTGAGGATGTTTTTCTTTGTTTTTGTTTTTGAGTCGGAGTTTCTGTCACCCAGGCTGGAATGCAGTGCCATTGGCTACCGCGACCTTGACCTGCTGGGCTCAGGTGATCCTTTCGCCTCAGCCTTCCAGGTAGCTGGAACCACAGACACGCACCACCACACCTGGCTAATTTTTTGACTTATTGTAGAGACAAGGTCTTGCCAAGTTGCCCAGACTGGTCTCGAACCCCTGGACACAGGCAGTCCTCGCGCCTCCACCTCCCAAAGTGCTGGAATTATAGGCATGAGCCACCGCACAACTGAGAATGTTTTAAAATGTTAACCATTTTGCATTCTATGTATTACATGTTCTAGCCATATTTTTCTCAATTAGATTGTCTTTTTTGAACCACAGTATTGACTTCTTTCTTTAAAAAATAAATTCAGTGAACTTTTATTGACTAACTCATGCTGTTAGGAATATAGAAAAAAGTATGACATGGTTCTCACATGCATGAAGATAAACATTTTTAAAAATGTTTAGACTCTCCTGCCTTCTTTTTTGCATTTATTATTATTTTAACTGTCACCTAATAGTTGTATATATAGTGCTTAAGGGGAACAGGATGATATCTGAATACATGTATATAATGTGTAATCATCAAATCAGTATGATTAACATACGCATCACCTCAAACAGATTCTTTATTTGTGTTGGAAACACTCAAAATCTGCTCTTCTAGCTATATGAAAATATGAAATAAGTTATTAATTATAATCACCTTATGGTACTATAGAACACTAGAACTTGCTCTTCCTATCTAGCTGACTTCTTTCCTTCATTTTAACCAACCCTACCCTTCCCAGCCTCTGGTAATTACTATTCTAGTCTCTACATCCATGAGATCGACTCTTTTAGCTCCCACATATGAGTGAGAACATGCAGTGTGTATCTTTCTGTGCCTGACTTGTTTCACTTAACACATCCTCCATGATCATCCAAGTTGCCACAAATGACAGAATTTCACTCTTTCTTATGGCTGAATAGTATTTCACTATATATATATATATATATATATAGAGAGAGAGAGAGAGAGAGAGAGAGTATATATTATCTATAATATATATATTGTGTATATATGTATATATAATATATATACACACATAATATATATATATATATTATGCACACACACACACCACATTTTCATTATCCATTCTTCTTTTGATGGACACTTAAATTGATTTCATATCTTGGGTATCATGGTAGTGTTTCAATCAACATGGGAGTGCAGATATTGCTTTGACATACCAATTTCAATTCCTTTGGATGTATACCCAATAGTGGAATTGCTGGATCATATGATAGTTCTATTTAGTTTTCGGAGGAACCTCCTTACTGTTTTCCATGGTGACTGTGCTAATTTCTAGTCCCACCAAGAGTGTACAAGAGTTCTACTTTCCCTGCAACCTCATCAGCATTTGTTATTTTTTGTCTTATTGATAATAGCCAAGACTGGTGTGAGATGATATCTCTCCTGTCTTCTTTTTTTTTTTTTTTTTTGAGTTGGAGTCTCACTCTGTCACCCAGACTGGAGTGCATTGGCCACTCCCGGCCATTGCAGCCTTGACCTGCTGGGCTCCGGTGATCCTTCCACCTCAGCCTTCCTAGCAGCTGGAACTACAGGTGTGCGCTACCACGCCCGGCAAATTTTTTTTTCATTATTTATTGTAGAGATGAGGTCTTGCCAAGTTGTCCAGGCGGGTCTTGAACCCGCGGGCTCAGGCAATCCACTCACCTCAGCCTCCCAAAGCACGGGATTACAGGCTGAGCCTCCAAGCCCAGCTCTCCTTAAATGAGTACGCAGTATAGCCCAGGTACATCATTATCAGGGTTTCGACATTAACTTCTATTATATTTTGAAAAAAATGTTTGGCTTTTTATATGCCTTTCATTGTATCTGTCACAAAGATTTTATTTTGCACAATCAGAATTCATCAATATTTTGACTTCTTGGTTTTTACTTAATAGTTTTATTTTAGATATTCAGATCTCTAAGATGAGATTCATTTTTGTAGGTGGTATAAGGATTGAACTTTTCCCAAATAGAAAGCCTATTATCCCCGTCTGTTTATTATTTATGGCATCCCCAGGAGTTTATAATTCCACCTTAAGCATTTCATAAATACTCATATTTATGGCTGTTTTAGGGCCTCTCTTCACTTCTACTGAATTATTTGTCAAAATTGTGTGTATATTTCATTGTTTTAATTACCACAGTTTTCATGCAACAGTTTGGCTTTAAAAATACTTTTTCCACACCCGTTTTGACCCTTTTTTGCATTTTTTTCCCAGATAAGTTTACAAACAACTTGTTGTGTTCTGTGAAAAATACTGAGATTTTTCAGTTGGATCATATGAAACTTACAGGTTATTTTGGAGAGAGTAGCAGCTGTATAATGAGTCTTCCTATCTAAAAAAAAAGAAGTGTATCTTTCCGTTTATTGTAGTCTTTTTGTGTTTCCATCAAAGTTTTAAAGTCTTCCACATTTAAGTATTTTCCCGGGCATGTTGTAGCCTTTGTTATTGCTGTTGTGAATGGGATCTTTTCTGCTACACTTTGTCACCCATCTTTCCAGGGGTATTAGAAATGCTTCTGTTGTTTGTCAGCTGCTCTGTGCTGCTGTCTCTGACACTCCTATCCCCCTCTCCCTCAGGTCCCCATAGCACATTGTCTGTACCTCCGTGGCAATACTGTAGTGCCTGAACATGAGCTCCTAGTGGCGGGGTGCTCATCTCACCCAATTTCATGTCCCCAGCACCTGGCACAAAGCCTAGCATGTAGTAAATCCTATTAATAAATGCTTGTGGCATCAAATTGATGGGAGAGACAGTGAGCTTCACCTCTTCAAAGTGTGACAGCCTGGGCCAGCATGAGGAGCAGAATCTCAAGCAGCCCTGGCTCCAAGCCTGTAGGCTGTGATCCGGATAACAGATGGGGCACCCGCCTTGTCCCCACAGGAAAAAAGACGGTCCTGGGCCATTTTCCCACATGCAGACATCAGGGAGGAACCCTCTTAGCCCACACTTCATCATGATACTGGGTACTGACAGCCCACTTAATACTAATGGAGAATGCTTTCTTGGTTCCCAGACACCTGCAAGTAGCACAAACAAACTTATCTGCACTTCCCTTAGGGAATGAGGACTCATCAGGGCCAGAAGAAGAGGTCTTAAAGAACACTGGTGAAATTGGCTCCACACTTGTGTGCCCAGTCACCACCTCTCTCATTAGTGCTACTGTTCTTCAGAGTCCATGCCCACCCCTCCCCGTCAGTGTTTCCCAGGTGAAGTTTGTTTCTAGCAACATGCTAATCTTTCCCATGGTGTTTGCATTTTAAGTTTTGATTTGTAAAATATAAATGTTTTGATGGAGCTCTCTGGGGCATGTCACTCTGCCCTGTACCTTTGGCAGTGAGTGGGTCCGGATCCTTAGGTTCTCCTTTCCCCCTGTTCTCTGCCCCAGAGCTAGGATGGCAATGTGTACCTGTCTAGGAGGGCTAGGTTCACTGGGACCCATGAACAAGGGACCCCTACCTCTGCGGCATGGGGGCCTATGGACTTGGAGACATGGGAACTCCTGTTGTTAAGCAGGGGTCAGGATTTCTGCCTCTTGACCTGCATAAAAAGAAGGTGGGAATGTGAGCTGATTCTCAATCCTTCTGTCACGGTTGTGCATCTGGTTCAGTGTGTCACTGGGTTTCACTTGACCACAGCAGTGAACTGTTACTCATTTATCCCGTGGCCTGTGCTCACCCTCCCCTTCCTGCTTGCTCATCTCCCATTCTCAGGGCCGCAGAGGAGATAGAAACACTTCCCTTGCTCCTTTGCTGATTTGTTTAATCCCCTGGGAGCAGTGGAACCAAGAGCATATCCAAGAACACTGGGAAGGGGAGAGAAATGTAGAAATACTGCTCTGAACCCCCTACCCTGTCCTGTTGATTTCTACTCTTTCTCCCAGTGGCCACCTGATCATGTGTGTCTTGTGCTGGATGACTCCAGGGCTGAGGGAGAGGCTCCTCCTGGCAGCCAAGGCGGTATCTCTGCCAGCTCTGGAGAAGCTGCCTTCTCAGGGTGCTGAGCAGATGGACCTCTGTAAGCCGGTGGGGTTATTCCAGATGCCTTCTCCCGGAGAAGAGCACATTCCGGCAGTGGGGCTGCTGCTGGGCTGTTCAGGGCTTCAGTTCACCTGTTGGACAAAGCCGGTTCCTACTCTGCCTCCTGTCTGTGTGCTGTCCTTTCAAAGAGCAGAGACACTGACTGACCACTGATGGGTCAGGCTTGCATGTGCACACGGGAGGTGGAGAGAAACTGCGTCCATTGCCAACCATAGGACCCTTGGTTCACCCTGATTCTGAACCAGTTGAGGCTTTCCCCTTGTCTGTGCTATAGGGTTATTGGAGGGGGGTTCTCAAAGGGTGGTTAAGGGACCACCTGTTTCAGAATCCCCTCTATGGTCAGGGTTGATATCTGGAACAGGTACCTGGGAATCTGCACCTGTAGCCAGCTCTCTACAGGTGATTCCTGTATCCACTGGAAACAGGAACTTGAGAATTGCTGGTGTGTGGACTCTTGTAACAAAAGGAGCTCTGCTTATTTGGGGGTCCCAGTACTTGATGGAGTCTGAAAAGACATGCATTTAAGTGCTGTGGTGGTTTGTAAAAAGGCCTGGTGTTATGCACATACTTGTGAAAACACAAGGGAGACTAAGTACAAATGCTGCTGCATTTCAGATATGATCAAACTCTGGGAAATACTTAACACTTTTTGCCGTTGTCTGTTAGAAAAAATGAAAATTCATTGCAGAAAAATCAAAGTTCAGGTAGGCAGACAGGAAAAAATTTAAAAGTCCATAATTTTTTCACTCAGAACTCCTGTTACTATTTTGGTCTTTCTAGAACAATCATTTTTTTTTTTTCACTTTCCCTCCCTGATTACCAAAACAATGCATGTTTTTTAATAAAAATTATTTCTTTTCTGTTTGGTATAAAAAGTGGTGTAACATGTTTTGATTTGCAAATCTTTTATTGCTGCATTTAATTGGGATCTGCATTTTTTTCTTTGTGAATATATTTTGATTTCCTTACCTATTTTTCTTTTGTATGTTTTCTTATGAATTGGTAAAAGAGCTTCATTAGTGGTGTTAACTCTTTGTCGTACTTTGGCAAATATTGCAAATTTCTTATTTTTTAAAAAAATTTTAATTTTAAAGATGTGGAGTACAATTCAAGATTAAGTATACAAATGTTTATTATGCAGATATTCTTGTTGATGAGATGTGCCCCCCACTGCAGAATCCCACTACTGCTAATCCTGCTCCCCCCACAATTTCCCACTACTGACAATCCTTTTCTTATAATATTATGATAATTTTTCAAGGTCCACTTATGAGTGAGAACATGTGATACTCAGTTCTTTGTTTCTGTGATAAATCACTCAGTATTATAGACTCTAAGTCCATCCAAGTTGCTTGTGAAGTTCATAATTTTGTCTTTCTTTATGGCTGCATAATACTCCATCATGTATATGTACATTTTTAAAATCCAGTTCTCTTTTAATGAAGAGCATGGTTGGTTCCATGTTTTTACTATTGTGAACAATGCTGCAATAAACGTGTGTGCAGGTATCTTTTTCGTAGCGTGATTTGAGTTCCTCTGGGTATATTCCCATAGGGAGATTGAGGGGTCATATGGAAGGTCGATTTTTAGACCTTTTAGGAATCACCAAACTGTTTTCCACAGAAGTTGTACTATTTTACACTCCCACTCACAGTATAGAAGTGTTCCCTTTTCCCCGCATCTTCTCCAGCATCTTGTTTTTTGTGTTATTGATGATGGCCATCCTTACTGGAGTTAGGTGGTATCTCAGTGTGGTTTTAATTTGCATTTCTTTGATGACTAGTGAGGCTAAGCATTTTTTTCATGTATCTGTTGGCTGCTCTTATGTCTTCTTTTGTGAAGTGTCTATTCATCATATCTTTTATTCACTTTGTAATGGGCTATTTGTTTTTTTCTTTTCAGCATGTTTGAGTTCCTTGTAAATCCTAGATGTTAGTAGGCCTTTGACAGATATACAGTGGGCAAATATTTTTTCCCAATCTGTGGGCTCTCTCCCTGCTCTCTTGATGGTTTATTTGGCTTTGCAGAAGCTTGTCAGTTTAAGATCCCACTTGTCTATCTTATCATAAACGACCACAAAAAGCAATCCTCAGCCAAAAAAAAAAAGAAAGGTATCACACTCCCAGACTTTAAACTTTATCATAAAGCTACAATAATCAAAACAGCCTGGTGTTGGTACAAGAACAGGCATATAGACCAATGGAATGGGATAGAGATTCCGGAAGCAAAACCTCAATTTCTCAATCAACTCAACTTCAACAAATCCTCCACCACCAACCACTGGGGAAAGAAGAACCTGTTCAGTAAATGGTGCTGAGAAAACTGACTGACCACATGCAGAAGATTAAAACAAGACCCCCTACCTATCACTGTACACAAAAGTCAACTCTAAGTGGGTCAAAGACCTAAAAGTAAAACCTCAAACTATAAGAACCTTAGAAAATACAGGAGACACCCTTATGGAAGTTGGAACTAGCAGCCAATTCCTGATCAAAACCTCAAGTGCCCATGCCATAAGAGATAAGATAGACAAGTGGGACCTCATAAAATTGACAAACTTCTGCAAAGCCAAATAAACCAAATCTTCTAATTTTTTAATGTTTTGTCTTATTTTGCCAAATTTTTTTTAAACATGTTTGTATGTTCAAATCTAGCTGCAGTAGTTAATTTATCAGCTTATATGCAGTTTTTTCATTTGGTTGTGTCCGACAGAACATGGAACAGCCACTGCTTTTGTGACTCTTAAGAGAAATTCAAGGGAGATTGGCAGGTATAGGCCAGACCAGTGTTTCTGCATTTTAGTGTTCATCCAGGTGACCTGGGGATCTCCCTACAATGCATGCTCTAATTCAGTAGGTCTGGGTTGAGGCCTGAGGGTTCTGCATTTCTGTCTTATTTTCAGGTAATATTGATGCAACTGTTCCTTAGATTGCACTTTTGAGTAGTTGCAAGGGGCCAGATATTTTCAAGCCTGACTGATCAACAGAGGTACCCAAGGAGCATTTTGGAACTCAGGGTTTTCTGGGCCTCAACCTGGAGACATCAGGCTGTGGGACTGAGTCCAGCTTGGTTATGTCTGACAGGATGACTAGAGACAGTGGCTTCCCAATGGTCCAGGTGATTGTTATTTCAGTATTTCTACCTCTTCTTGAATAAATTTTCCTAGAAAATAGTTCTTACATATTTTCAAAGTTTCTCATACAACATTTCACACTTATGGATGGTTATATCCCTTTTCATATTTCTAATATTTTTTTTTAATAACTAGTCTTGTCAGAGATTTTTTTTTATTGGTCTTCTGGAGAGCCATCTCTTGGATTCATTTATAAATGCCACTATGTCTGTTTTCTTTTTTTTTTCCCCAAGCCAAACTGTATCTAGCTTTATTAAAGATACTTTTCATAAACAATCATAGTATTTCAGGCAGGACATTAGCAGACAATCTTTAACAGTATACAACAACTTTCAAACTTCCTTCTTTAATGGACTACCAAAATCAGAAAGCCACTATAAAAACCCAATGAAGTCTTCATTTGATGCTCTGAACAGGGAAGAAGTTTAGAGTGAGGATTGACACTTCACATTTAGCATGTTGTTTGACAACTTTTCACAAGCTGACCCTGACTTTCAGGAAATGAAATGAAAATGGCAGACTTTGTCTGAAGATCCACAATCTGTAAACGAAACTGCTGCTCTTATGAGGGGTGGCATCACTGACATACTGGTAACCAATTATTGGGGGTCAGGTCCCAACAGATGTCTGGGTTTAAGGGAGTTAAGTCTATGCTGAAGGCAGAAAGGGAGAAGAGGACATAAAAAATGAATGTTTTTCCACACTACAAGGCGTTTATACCCAGGTGGCTATGTGTGTCAATGTCGGGGAATCTTTCCTCCTGGAAGCCAAGAGGAAGTCTCTTAAAACTAGAAGGGAAAGGTGTTTTTCCCACTCCAATCCATCTTTGGAGACATTCTATTAGTGACATATGCCCCTTTCCCAAAAAACAACAATGAAGTGTTCTGTGTGCTAACAACATAGCTTAAAAAAAAATTCTGCATTTTTATAAAACTTGATAAAAAATAGTATTTCAAACTGTACAATCACCAGAAGTACACTGTTATCAAAAATGCATACACTTCACTTGGCATCTCCAGCACCTTCAGCTTTCTGTGCCTGGTCTGTTTTGGCATCTCCATTTTCTTCAGGGTTGTTCCCCTCCTTATCGGTATCGGCTTTTCCCTTTTTCCCTCTGGGTACCTTCTCTTCCTTCTTAGCTGGGGCCTTCTTAGGCTTGTGCTCTGGCTTTGGAGGAGCAGGTTTAGTCGACAACCTTGCAGATCTTCTCTGGGGTTCATCCTTCACCTTGGCTTTATCTCCTTTAGCATCCCCTTCAGCCTTTGTCTTGGGCATGGTGGTGATGGCAGCGGAACTAGGGCACTGGACGCGGGGATGGAGCGGCGTGTGGGCTTTGGTCGGTCTGGGGGGGTCGTTCTTGCCTCTTCTTCTTCACACTGTTCCTCTGTTTCTCTGTTTTCTAATCAACTATTTCTGTCTTTATCCTTACTGATTTGATCTTTCTACCTTTCTTTGTTTTTATTTTCTAGCTTCTTGGATTGAAACCTTAATTTATTTTCCTTCTTATTTAACAAAAGTATTTATGGAAACATGAATTTTTCTGTTAACAGATACTTTTCTCAGTAATTAATCTGCAGATATGTAGTTGTGATTTTGATTCCCTATCATTCCTCTTCCCCCACCCCAGAGTTATTTAGACTTGCTTAGGATTTCCAGTTGTTAGGTTTCTTTTGGTTAGGGAGGACTTGAAGGCTGCCCTCTGCTGCATGGCAGTCCAGGCTGTCTGTGTTTTATGTAGGCCTGTGTGTTCGTGGAACTTGTGCACATGTGTTGTTAGAACTTCAAGTTAGCCCTCTGTGGTGCACATGAGAGGGGCCATCTGTGCCCTACGTGTGTGAAGGGGAAGGGGTCTTGGGCGAAGAGTAGATGGTCCCTGTTCCCAGGCTCTCTGCTTCTCCTGACAGCCTTGCCCCTGCAGGTTGCTGCCTAGTCCAGAGACTGTCCAGGCAACCTCTCTGTTACTTGCTTTCTGCTCTGCGATTCCCATTCGCTGCCTGAGGTGGTGTCTGGAGTTCAACGGGGATGACCCCGTTGAATGAGCTGAGATCTAGTGGAGGGGCAGACTTAAGTCAGAGAACCTAAGCTCTACAGCCCTCCTGCTGCCCCTGACCAGCCATTTGTCAGTAACCACTCACTTCATCCTATTTCCTGTTCCTAATCTGTTAAATGTGAGGAATGTTACCTTTCACAGAAATTGCAAGAGCCTTAGAGATCATCCAGTAACATCACTGTTTTAAAACATGTTTTTTATTTTGGCATAATTTAAGAGATTTAGAAAAGTTGCAGAAATAGTACAAAGAATTCTCTTCACCCAGATTCCCAAGTGTTAACACCTTACTACGTTTGCTTTATTCTTTTCTTTCTTTTTTTGTTTGCACCATTTGAAAGTAAGTAGCAAGCATGATATCCTTTACTTTTACTTGAATGTAGATTTTCTAAAATGACGTCAATAGCCACAGAGCAATGATCAAAATCAGGAAGTTAACATGGATACAGCATTACTGTACTAGCTAATCTACAGGCCTTTTTTCAAAATTTGCCAATTGTCACACCTCTTTTACAGGAAAACCTCCCTCCCCCCAGATCATACACAGTATTCAATGGTCAAGGTTTTTTTTTTATTTTTTATTGTTTTATGTCTCCTTTAATCTGGAGCAGAGTCTCAGTTTTTCCTGATGTTTTTATAAGAACTGTTTTTAAGCAGATGAGGAATTTGAGGCTCAGACAGGTAAAGTGACTTGCCTCAGGCTTACCACAGGACAGTCTCAGAAGAGCTAGGCCAGGAATCTGGTCTAGCTGCTGAAGCTGTCCTCATAGCACCCAAGTCTGTATCATCAATCAAATTTTCAGTGGGAGAGGTGGGGCAGGGCCCAACTCCCCAGGGAACTGCCTTCTCTTTTTTTTTTTTGAGTTGGAGTCTCACTCTGTCGCCCAGACTGGAGTACAGTGGCCGCTCCCGGTCACCGCAGCCTCGACCTGCTGGGCTCCGGCGATCCTTCCGCCTCAGCCTTCCAAGTAGCCAGAATTACAGGCATGCGCTACCACGCCCGGCTGATTTTTTGATTTATTGTAGAGATGAGGTCTCGCTGCCCAGGCGACTGCCTTCTCTTGTTCTCTCCTTTTCCCCTCTGTCTTTGCAGTGCCAGGCCATGGCACCCCACCTCACCCATTCCCTGGCTAGTTTGGTGTTGGTCTGGGATCAGGGCATAGCTGGGGACAGAGAGGGACTTTAAAACTGGTCTAGCCACTGCCTCTCCCTGAGAACAGAGCTGAGGAACAAGGATCACCACAGTTGGGTGGGGCCCAACTGGTGCTTTCTGGTGAGTAACACCCTCAGATTGGGAGTGTGGGTTTAAAACCCGTCACATTCCCTCCTCCCCCAACTTTGGGGTCAGTGGCTGGGACTTGTTCATACCCAGCCAGAGGTAGGGGCCTGAGATATGTCCCAACTGAAATATGTCTTGAGGCTGGGCCAGAGTGAGCAGGACACCTGTTCCAAGTCTTTTCTGCAGTAGAATACATGGAGAGGTTATCGAGTGGTCATGCATTGCAAGGGTGATACCTAACAGATAATTGACTGCTAGGTCATATTGTAGTAGCAGAGCACCCTTATATTGTAAGTATTAAAAACATGATGTGTTTATTTTTTCAACAAATGATTTGCATTTGGCTTTGAAAGGACATGCTTTATTGCTTAATATACAGTCTTTGTCTCACTTGTTCTTAGGAGATTGCAAACTCCACCTCCTCAACTTGTTTTAAATAAAAGAATAAAGGCCTTTGAACTAAACTAAATTTCATGTCTGTTATCTGTGACTCTCCCCCAACTGATCAGTTGGTTTTACATTAGTGGTTCTCATTTTGGGACCCTCCACCCATTCATTCCCAGAATTCAGGGTCGCCCCAGCTTGTTTTCATCTCTCAAGAGTTGCTACCCCTCCTGCTGTCCCAAGGGGTTCTTCTTTTCAGCGTCTGGCAAGGTGCTCTTACTGTCTTTCTTTGTCAAAAAGGAACCACCACCACCAGTTTCCCTGAGATAAGACCCCCCCCTTTGCACCTTTACTTATAACCCACTGGGGAAATAAAAGGAGAGAGATGTGCTGATGAGTTGCAAAGAACAGCTGCACTGATGTTCCTTCTTTCCTTCTTTCCCTTTCCTTCCACCTTTGTTTGAGAGTGAGCTCACTGAGCTCACTCCTTGAGCTAGTGTTCGGTTTCTGCTTTTGTCTCAAATCTTCTTACAGAAGTTGAGATGAAGGTTTTCTCTAACTTTTTTTAAATTACAGTTTTATTGAGATGTAATTCATGATTTACAATTCATCTATTGAAAGTAGACAGTTCAGTGGGTTTTAGTATATTCAGAGTTGTGCAACCAACACCACTATTATTTCTTAAAATTTTCATAATCCCCCAAAGAAACCCCCTTTTCCTTTCCCCACCCCTCTCAGTTTGTGCCAACCACTAATCCACTTTCTCTCTGGATTTGCCTAATCTGGACATTTCATTAAAATGGAATCATATACGTGACCTTTTGTGTCTGACTTATTTTACTTAGCCTCCTCCCCTTTTCTTTTTTTGTGTTGGGGTCTTACGCTGTTCCCCGGGCTGGAGTGCAGTGGCATGATCCCGCCTCATCACAGCCTTGACCTCTTGGGCTCAGGTGATCCTTCTGCCTCAGCCTTCCAAGTAGCTGGGATTACAGGTGTACGCCACCATGCCTGGCTAATTTTTTTTTTTTGTAGAGTCAAGGTCTTGCTACATTGCCTAGGCTGTTCTTGAACTCCTGAGCTCAAGCAGTCCTCCCCCATTGGCCTCCCAAAGTGCTGGGATTGCAAGCATGAGCCACCATGCCCAGCCTGTGCCCATTTTTAAATTGGATTTTCTTTTTTTGTTATTGAGTTGTAAGAGGATTTTGGTATGTCTTTTATACATATGAGTCCCTTATCAGATACGATTTGTAAATATTTTTTCTCATCATGTGAGTTTTTCCCACTTTCTTGATGGTATCCTTTGCAGCTCAAAAGACTTCAATTTTGATGAAGTCCAATTTATCTTTTGTTCTTTTTTATACTTTTTCTTTTGGTGTTACTTCTAAGAACCATTGGCTAACCCAAGGTGATGTGGATTTATGAGTATGTTTCCTTTTAAGAGTTTATAGTTTTAGTCTGTGCATGGTGGCTCATGCCTATAATCCCAGCACTTTTGGAGGTGGAGGAGAGAGAATTGCTTGAGCCTAGGGGTTCGAAACCAGCCTGGGCAACTTAGTGAGACCTTGTTTCTACAATAAATCAAAAAATTAGCTGGGCATGGTAATGCATGCCTGTGGGTCCTGCTACTTGAAAGGCTGAGGCAGAAGGATCCCAAGTAGATTGAGGCTGTGGTGGCCGTGAGTGTGCCACTGCTCTCTTGCCTGGGCAACAGAGTGAGATGCCAACTCAAAAAAAAAAAAAAAAGTTTATTGTTTTAGTTCTTACACTTAGATCTTTGGGTTCATTTTGAGTTAATTTTTGTATATGGTGTGAGACAGCGGCTCAAATTCATTCTGTTGCATGTGCCTGTGTAGTTAGTTGATCCAGTGCTATTTGTTGAAAATACTTTTCTTTTCCCATTGAATTGTCTTGGTGCATTCTAAAGGTTTTTGAGATTTTTATACTAAATGAGATAGCTATATTTGTTATTACAGCTTTTTCATTGGTTATTTGCACAAATTGGCTGGTATTAACATTAAGATGATAAATTAGCACTCTCCAGAATTTCTGGTGAAGGACTAGGTTTTTAAAATTTGCAATCCATCATGGACTGATAATTTTGTAAAATACAATAAAAATGAATTACTAGAAAAATGATCATGTGCTTAGATGCCACAATAGTGCCAATTGCTCTCAGCTTTTATACTTATTGATAGAGGTTGTAGGACAGTGCTGGTATGTAGACTACACTCACAGGACTCCTGATCAAGATCCTATTTGCCATGCTCAATCTGCTTATCTCTTGCTGGGCATATCTTCAACTACCTTTTCTCAAACAGTGTGCCTTGGGGGCCTCATCAGTGTCTCCTGGGGCACTGGAACAGCAGATACTGGTAATGCTACTACTCCCCTTCCAATCCCAGAATGAATGGTTATCCCCAAAGGCCTACTAGAGACATACCTTCTAAATTTTGAGTCACCCAAATAAGATGAAACCCTGTGCAAATATGAGTAAAATCCTGCCTCTACCTGTTGTTGTCAAGGTTGTTACCTAGAGCCTTTGGAGTGAGTGCGCTAATCTATTCTGGTTTATGCTGCTATGCATATGTTAGTGGTAGTGGTAGTGTCAGTTTCTAAAGGAGCTTACCTTTGAATGGGATCTGAGACAAGGACTCTACTTGTTCTTTACTAGTCCCTAAAAGTTGGCCATCTCTGTCTTCAAGGGAAAAATAAGCCTGCACAGACATGGGGGGGCTGGGGTCAATATGTACCATGGGAATGTAGCAAAGCATGAGAAGACCTAGAAACTGTACTTCAGGGGTTCTATGTGTACCACAAACATACCAGAGGAAACAGTGCAGCTGTTAAAAATGAAACTCTTGAAGAATAGTTAACAATATGGGAAAATGCTTATGATATAGTTAGGGAAGAAATTGGCATAGAAGGAAAAAAAGCACTGAATATACTCAGTGATTCCATTTTTATAACTTAAGTGCATGTTGCATAGTGACCAAAAAAAGGTACCAAATGTAAACTGTAGTTATCTCTGGGCAATGGGAGTCTTATATTGTTTTTGCCTCTTTATTTTCCATTTTATAGTGAAAAGAACCTCCTGTTCTGCCATCTCCCTCAGGAACTTCTACCGAAGCTGTTCTTTTTCTTCCTTATCATTCTGTTCTTACAACCTCTTTTTCTCTTTTGGGATATCCACCAGGGTTTTCTTTGACTCTATAATGAGCTTATGGTATGCCTTTGATATCCTATCAGTAACTACACAAAAGGCAGCTTCACTTGGGGGTCAATTCACAGTTAATATCAGTTTTCATTGCTTTCATCACATATTCAAAGTCACAGGATATATAACTTATGCTGTCATGCATATGTTAGTGATAGTGGTACTGTGTCTAAAGTTTCTAAAGGAACTTAAATTTGAATGGTATATAAGACAAATTCAAGCATCCAAAAAGTCTCTGTCCATGAGGTAAGGACTCTACTTGTTCACTCCTATATCCCCAGTGCTTAAAAGTGATGCAGGGTACATATTTGCTGGGTGAGATAAAGAATGAATACATAACTACATATGTATATGTGATGAAAGGTATGATTGTAGCATCTATAGATGAAATTTCTTCATTCTATGGGAGCTAGGACAGTTATTTTCACTTTTAAAAAAACTACCTTCTTTCCTCATTTGCATGCATGTTTTATGTTGTTGCAATCATAACTTTCTTATAGTATGGTATTCTGTTTTTACTTCTTATTTTATCTAGCTTTTTTCTTTGGTATTCATAATTAAGGTTTTAGATGAGTGTATAATCTGTTGATTTGTATCATAGTTTTCAAACCATTCTTCTCATACTGAGTTTTCAACGTTCACTATTGTATAAAAAATACTTTTTAATGTAAATTCATAAATGTAAGTTTCTAGGAGCAGTACTACTCAATGAAAGTAGTCTTTATTACCCTTTATACATTTATTCATTTGTTCACTTATTTATTTGTTTATCTATACATCTGTCTGTTTATTTTTACTGTTTGGACCAAAAGAGAAGACTGAAGTGCTGAATTTGCGGGCATCCTGTCCTGGGAGCTGGGATGTGGGTTCTATGCTCAGTGAGTGAGCAGCGTGATGGGGTGAAAGTGGAGGTGGGGGTATAGGGAGCCCCCTGCTGAGTTTGTTCTCTTGAGAAATAAGTGAGGAGAAAGCTAAAGAAGGCAGGTCTGAAATGCTTTCTTTTATTTTTTATTTTTTTGAGTTGGAGTCTCACTCCGTCGCCCAGGCTGTAGTGCCGTGGCACGCTCACGGCTACCTCAAGCATCAACCTGCTGGGCTCAGGCAATCCTTCTGTCTCAGCCTTCCAAGTAGCTGGAACTACAGGCACACGCTACTGTGCCTGCTAATGTTTTGATTTATTGTAGAGATGAGGTCTTGCCAAATTGCCTAGGCTGGTCTTGAACCCGTGGGCTCAGGCAATCCCCTCACCTCAGTCTCCCAAAGTGCTGAGATTACAGGCTTGAGCCACAGCGCCTGGCCCCGAAATTCTTTCAGAGGAGCACTTGGCAGGACAGGGGCTTGCTTGGATATGCAAACATCAAGAAGGACATCAAAGGGGATAGAAGGCTTCAGTCAGGATAGCCCTTAATGTGATTTTTTTAAAAAGGGGTATCTAGAAGGAGAGTTGCTGGAAGATGGGGAGAGGCGCTGAGTTAGGTTTTAAATGTGTTGGGCTTAAGTTGCAGCCAAGTGGAAACTTGTCTTGTAGCTGGAGAGCAATCGAGGAAAAGGGAAACTTTGGAGTTATTGGTGCAGGATGAGTGATGGGGCCTTGGGTAGAGGTGAGGCTTCCAAAGGAAGTGTGGTGAGAGCAGGAGAGTGGAGAACGACTCTGTTGATGGGGATGGAGGAGGAAAAGGAGAATGGAGGAAGACCAAGATCCAGCAGGGTCACAAAAACCTACCTAGGGCAGATGGTGAGGGGATGGGAAGAGGAGGCTGAGTGAGAGGGCTAACATCCCTATGGCCTTCCTCATTACCTATGACCCTCAGGGAGAAGATAATGAATGTGGAGGGGCCAGGGTTTCTGGTTTCCTTTTCTCCAGCATTGCAGATAGGACTTTCAGATGAACATGTACAAGACCCAAATTACTGGCGGCTTTCAGTTGTCTGGGCTAACAGACCAGTAGTGACTGGGGATAATGAGGCTTTATGCTGAGATGTGTTATATGAGTTTTCCAGGAAGTGAGGTTAGGATGAATAAAATGTGCTCCCTAATTTCCTGCCCTAAATAACAGGCACCCCCCTTTTCCATTTCCTAGCCCACCATGTGAAGTTGATCTTACAGCTGCTAGGTGGATACCCCTCTGCCAAAAATGAATTTTTCTCAAGATTTTTGGGTGATGAAAGATTTCTTTGAATGAAAAAATTAAGTCTTCCTGAGTCCTTGAGAAAGTAATGAATGGGGGCAAACTCACTTGTCAGGAGTTCAAGTAAGGGTCTGAAATTCATTAATAATTGTCAGCCCCTCCTGCAAATGTGGGAGCTCATTCTCCAAAAGAATAATCAAGGCCATGGGCATCCGCTATTGACTCTGATGTTGGATTTGACTTTGCCGCTCACCAATTTTGAACCTTAAAGTATGTTAGTTACTGTCTCTGTGCCTCATCCACTAAAATGGATGTGGAGTTGTTGGTGGAATTGAAAAGGTTACATTTAATTATAGAAACATAAAGGTGCTTTCTTAATTTAGAGTTTGCACCCAGCACTCAAAACTGTTACGTGCCATCTTCCTCCTCCAACCATGGCCCCTTTGACACACCTGAACTTTCCGTGGGTTTTTAGGAAACCTTTTGAGGGGCCCCTTTAGAGAAAGTGCATGGGGCCATTAGCCAGGGACTGGCTGTCTGTCAGGCGACTGTGGTGTGAGCAGTGTTTGCTTTCTCGTTTCCTTCACTTTTTAGACTTTTGGAGCAGGAGGTGGGTGGTGAGAAGTGGGTCTGAGAAGTCGGGTAGGAGGAGCTGTGGGAAGGCCCCGCCTCGATGGGAACCGAAGGGGGCTTTTCTGGCCGTGGGACGTGTACTGTGAAGCTTGGGCAATGGCCCCAAGTGTTGCCGGAGGGATGTGTGCGTATGCACCCGTATGCACCCGTGTGCGTGTGTGTATGTGTGTGTGTGTGAGAGGAGTTGGGGCTCTTGCTGGGTCTGGCCAAGGAGCTGCCTCCGCGTCATGACCTGGTTCTTGTATGCTGGCGGCTTCAGAGCAGCTGCTGCTGCTTTTTGCCAGGCCTCAGATGTGGTCAGGCTTGATTTCCTCCCTGCTGGCCTCTGGCCAGGCTGCCATCGGCCGCTTGAGGCAGGGGCTTCCGTCAGGAGAGCTGGATCCTGTTCCCGCAGCAATTCAAGGGGTGGGGGTGGAAGAGCGAGTCTGCAGCTGTGCTCACCCCTCACCCCTGCCCACCTGCTGGAGGGAGTGTGCTGCCCAGCAGGCCGGCTCAGCGTGGGTCAGATTTGCAGGGTTTTAGTTTGGAGTTCGGGTCTGGGCACAGTAAGTTATGGAGAACTTCTAGTCGGTGGGGAATTTCAGGCTCAGCACCCCACTTCAAGTAGACTCAGTCTTCCCCCTCCAGACTGCTCCTCATTTTTCAGAATTTTTCTCGATTTTCTTACTTTCTTGCATATGTGTGATCTGCCTCGGTGTGTGTTGTAACTGTAGACAACTCTCTAGCGACAGAAATAGCACAAAAAATACCCAGAAATTCTCCCTGACTGCTCCCTTCTGATCTTGTTCACAGGCATGTGTAGTTGGTACAGAGTTTCAAGTGCGTTGTAGTGCTCTGTTCCTAAAACTTTTCTCCCCTAAATAAAAGTGAAAAATAAAATTTGGAAACTAAGAACGAGGAAGTGTACCCATTCTCATCCACCTGAACAAGCCCTATTAGCATTTCTGCATATTTCCCCTTGGTGTTTTGTGTGTTTGCACAGACGTGCATTCTTAATAGAATTGAATTGTTAAATTGGGCAGTGCATATTTAGAATCTTTTTTTTTCTTCCCCCACTTCAAATAGTTTTCACTTTTCCATCATAAAAACCCTCTGAAAGCATTCATTTAATGAGTACAAGTATGTTTTTGAGTTTCATTTTTTCATTTAACATATTTCCCTGGTTTTTTGTTTTTGTTTTCTGGGTTTTTTTTTTTGAGTTGGAGTCTCACTCTGTCGCCCAGACTGGAGTGCAGTGGCTGCTCCCGGCCACTGCAGCCTCAACCTGCTGGGCTCTGGCCATCCTTCCACCTCAGTC